>NW_024382610.1:0-8410 GCF_016835505.1 Polypterus senegalus
CATGTGTGTTCCGTTTCTACAGTAATCTGTGTAAACACATTTTTAAAACAGGAACGTTTTTCATATTTTGTAGTAAATGACAAAATATAGGCATAAACTATATAATTTATGAAACCTGAAGTCCAAAGATGAAGTAAACACTTTCACAAAAGGTTCAAGACAAAGACAACAGCTTCCATGGTGTAGCAGTAAGATTGGCTGACTTGTAATCAAGAGTCCCCGGTTCGATCCCCACTGCCTTCTATATTTGCCGTTTTCACTAGTGAGCTGCTCTTATTGTTAATATTATACAGTACACACATACACTTGGTTTGCGTCTGTAACACATGGTGTACATTTATAGGACTTATAAAAGTTACCTTTTTTTCACTTTTATTCTCTCTAAATCACAATCACGATACATACTTAACCCCCCACCAGGGATCTGATGCTGTTAGTTTTTATTTGAAACTAGGAGTAATTGTAGATGTAAATAGTAGTTTTGAGACAATGGAACTGGACATTCTCTCATCTGGAGGAATAAAAGCTGACACACAGATACTGGTGAATCTGCCTTCTTTGTATCTCACCGTCACTTGATATTTTTTTTATTCAGATTTATTGAGTGTTCCTGCTTAGGCTGAATTAGTATGCACCTTATGTTCTATGATGTCAAAAAAAAACAAAAAACGGAAACATAGGTATATATGATATTTGGAATTATTCGTTTTATGACCTGTATAGTACATTTCGGAAAATTTTGTGGCACAGATGCAACATTATTCATATTATTCATATTCATTCACATAACATCTTGCAGTTTGTAATCAGTGACCGTGTATTTTTTTTTCCCCCAATCTTGCCAGTCCCCACATGTTGCCGTATGCTGTTTCTTTTGTACTCCAGGACATGCAGAGGAAAGAATAATACAGAGCAGTAAGTTCAACGGTATATGCAATCATCAGATTCAAATGTTAACAGTTCACACGCACGCAAGGATCATCCTACCTACATTTACAACGTGTGTACCTGTTACAATGTACACACTTCTTTCTCGGGGATTGTGTGTGTTTCTCCTCATCTTCTGAGACTGAGAAGAGCAACTAAGCTACCCAGGAGGAAAGGGCATATTTAACCTCAACACTCAAAGGTAAATGAACCTATCTGGACTCAAATGATAACACTAAATCTATAAAGTAGATCGGGCCAGAATCACTTTTCAGTTAAGTGGTCAATCATACTAAATGGTGAAAGTTAAAAGAGAGTGCTTACAAGATCAAGGCCAGAAAGTACTTCTTCACTCAAAGGTTTATTGGAGTTTGTCAAACATATGAAGGAATGATCTTTACAACTTGAAAAGGCACACACACACATCAAAATTAAATAACAGAATGGCCTCTTGTTTGTAGTTTCTTTTGTGCTTTTCTTAAAATTCTTAACTGTATATAGCTAGGACTACAGGTATCTCATAAAGGCTTAGTTGCACAAAAATATAATGACCATTTCTGATCATATCTTACTGCCTGTTTTAAAATCATGTATAAGATCCCTGCATTCACTTGTTAATCTCTCAATAGCGGAAGGTTCCTACAATTCCCAGAAACCATCATTTACACCATATATAATATCATCTTCCTAGAAGCACAACCTCCCTCCATTCATCAGTGTATCTATCCTGAACTAAATATTTTCCTCCTCAATTCAGACCTGGACCAAAGCCTTACTTCTTGGCTCTAAAATATATATTTTTAATCAATGTAATCAGTCTCACCTCCAGAATGGGTGCTGTCGGCTGAAGGAGTTCACTGTAACACTAATATAATATTCAAAAGCTCATTCCCATCAATTACTGATTTAATTTAATCTCTGCCCTCTCCACATTGCCTCCTTTGAGGGCTTAACTTTCACCAGAAATTGAAATGGCATTATCAGGGTTCAAGATATTTTTGTCAACTGAATTTCATCTCCACGATGTGCTTCGTAAGAGCTCTGTTCCTGTCTAAATGTTCTCTAAAAAGGGGATTAACTCTGAAGAACAAACACAGTGCAAATCACGGTGTGTGCCAGCAAGGAGCAACTAATTAATTGCCAGTCACACCTGTTCCTGTCCTTTGCAAATTCCTTTCATTTTAGAAGCACTTCAGTAAAAAATGTCAATAATAAGACATTAAGATTGAGAGTCAGTGCACTTTCGTTAATATAGAACATATTTAACCATCTTTCTCACTGCAGATTAATTGCTGCTTCATACACTAACTTTACATCTTGGTTTGTTAGTATTCTGCCCTGTTGAATTGAATGTTAATACATTTTTTGTATTTTCTTATAATACATATTAGGAAGTAAGGTTATTTCTGGCAGCAGTCAGTATAAATAGTGTTATTTTAAAGTGACATACCTTGATTAGAAAATATCTCGAGAGGAACTTTGCTAAATAAGATCATTCCGACAGACAATATGATCAAAAACTGAACAGAATGTAGTAGGTAAGATATTTATTTATCAGAAATATGAGAAAATGCATTCTTTAATGTGACAAACTATATTATATGCCTGCAGAAATCATTCAGACCCCTTCACTGTTTACACATTTTGTATGTTCCCTCATCAATCAACATTCAATAGCCTGGAATGAGAAAGAAAAAAACAAGATTTTAGATTTGTTTCAAATTCTTTACAAAAACAAAACCTATAATATCACTTAGATAATAATAGTATTCAAAGCCTTTACTCAGTGTTTCCTTGAAGCACCATTGGCAGCATTGTCGTCTTCTTGAGGGTGGCATGATAGGCTTCTTAAACCTGGGTTTGGGGATTTTCTGCCATTATTCTGTGTAGATAATCTCAGGCTTTGTCAGGCCAGTTGGAGACCGTCGGTGGACAGCTATTTTATGCTCTTTCCAGAGATATTTGGTTGGGTTGAAGTCTGGACTCTGGCTGAGCCTCTCAAGAAAATGCACAGAGCTGACATTTAACCACTCCTGCTTTGTCTTTACTTTGAGCTTTGGGTTGTTATCCTGTTGGAAGGTGAATCCTCAGTCTAGTCAGAGATCCATTGTGCTCTGGAGTAGTTTTTCATTCAAATTTCTTTGAGCTTTGCTCTGTTTGGCTTTTCTGCAACTGTAATTAGTCTCCTAGTGCCTACTGCTAAAAAACAACCCCACATCATGATGCTGCCACTGCTACACTTAACTTTTGGAGTTGTGTTATACAGGTGATGGACAGTGGCTGGTTTCTTCCCCATTTTTAAGCTTAGAATTGTGGCCAGACAGTTCAGTCTTAGTTTCATCAGACCACAGTCTCTTGTTTTACATAGCCTGAAAGATCTTTAGAAGTCTTTTTATAACCACCAGTCAGGCTCTCAAGTGTTGTCTGACCACACTGCCATACTGCCATAAAGCACCGATCAGTGGAGTGTACCTCAGCTTGGCTGTTTCAATTTGTGGTTGTTCAAAACTTATTCCATTTAAGAATTATGCAGGACACTCTGCTCTTTGGAACCTTCAAATGCTTTTTTGTAGCCCTCCCCAGATCTGTGACTCAACACAATCTTCTCACTAAGCTCTGTAGGCAATTAAGCCAGTTGGCTTAGTTTTTGCTCTGATGCAAAAAGCATACAAAGGGGTCACATGAAGAAGCCAAAATAGTCTTTCAAATATTAATTTTTCCATCCCTGGACACAAGAACCCATTTGTTAACAGCCAGTAAATAATAATAAGTCCCAGTTCAGTTTACACAGCTCAGTTATCCCTTTTTAAATCTTTGATTTATTAGCTCTAATTAATAGTGATACATCTAATTGGTTACTTAGCAGCAACAACAGAGTTCATCCATAAGTGAACCCACCATACTCTGTCCTTGCTTCTATTTTATCTGGTCCATAGGCCACAGAAGCAAACACATTTTCTGATGTCCTGGGGCCTTGCATCGTTCACTTCCAGTGGCTTTCTAAGGCAGACTTCTCCTTCATTTCTGAAAAGAAAACAGAACATTCTTTTAGGAATGACCATACAGATATAGCGAGTGCCATATTGGACTGGTATCCCAAATGGGATGAAGGATGGTTCCCTGCTTGGAATACAGGTCAAAAATGAAGGAAAGAGATGGAACAGCATCCAGAACTGGATGAAGGATGGTTCACTGCCAGGGAGAGAGGCCATAAATGAAAGACAGGGGTGGGCTGGCATTACATTCAGGTTGGGAGCTAGTACCTTTCCCGAAGAGAAGCTTTGGTTAGAGGAACAGAAGCTTTCTGTTGATAGGGGTTATGTGTTCCCCCAGTACATATGGTGGCAGCCTCCCACTGGGGAATTTCAGAAAAGAAAGCCAACAGGTCAAGCTAGGAATTGCAGTCCCGTGAGACAACCCTGGCTTATAATTCTTAGTGTGCATGGTGAAGTTGGAGGGATCTGTACATAATCCACTAATACTTAGGAACTCAACCCTTATTATAAAAATAAATATTCTTAGTAAACTATCACTCAATGCATACCCCTTGGGGAAATAAAGACTACTAATTGCATTTGTCTGTAACATTGAAATGATAAGCCATAGGAACGTAAACATTGTTACCAGGATAACCACAGAAAGAACATGTTCTGTGCTCAAGAGCAAATTTATTGTATTCAGATATCAAATGGCATTTTATTATTACAGCCTGAAGGTGGTAAAATGTTTTAGTGTTTGCCATATGTAGATTTTAAACATTAAGGGGGTGTAAATGATGAACACAGGCAAAGGAACAAGCATATACCATGATACTTTGATATGTTACTGCCAGTATCAATATTCTTTAGTGTAACTTCAGCAGATGTCACAAAATAGCAAAAAAGCATTCACAGTTTTCAGAAATTTCATGTTAAATATGTTGAAACATTTCCAATAATGGTCCACATACAGTACATATAGCATAAATATGAAGTGAACAACTTTCATAATTAGATGAACAGCATTGTGGACCTCTCATTTCTCAAAGGAAAACTGATGAACAGCAGGAAAAGTTTTATTCACCAGTACTGAAATAACCAACAAAGTTTCATATGTCTTTCTCAAACACAGTTCTTATTATCACTCATATTGTACCCACATGCTCTGTCCTTATTAACTCCACTTTCTTTTTACGCATGTGCACATAATCTTTGCCCTGTCACAAATAACACAATAACTCTTGTCATTTTATTTAGCCCAGGTTACTACATAAGTGTGCTAGGATAATTGATGACAATAAAATTGTCCTGTGTGAGTGATAGGTGTGTGTTGGAGTGGGTATTGCAAAGGACTGATGCTCAGTCCAGGGTGAGTTCCAGTCTTGCATCCAATTCTGCTGTGATAGGCCAGGAGTTCCTCAAGTTTTGAAGTAGTCATCTACACCAAAAAGTAGAAACTTAGAGTAGTTGGTGCACATAGTTTCTCAGCACATGAACATAAATTGAAGTTCTCCTACTTGTCTAATTACACATGACTAATGGGGGGAGTAAAAGTGTATGTCAGTCGTCAATGAGCACTAGTGTTTTTGCACATCTTATGTTTCATAATAAAAAGTAGATCATTAATATTGAATAGTATTTTGCCCATCTGTAAACTGTTAGAATAATATTTTAACATTGCATATGTTGATGAAATTGATAATCTCTCTGAACTCTACCCTTGATTATAATAAAATACTAAGTCTAGATATGTTTCCTACATCATTGGTGCTTTAACTACTTCTTTCTCTTCATCTTTTCCCACTTCTATGTGGGGTCAATGTGCTTATTCAGCCTTCTCCATATAGCTTGGTCCTGCATCTCCTCCTCCATCAGACCTTTTTCCTTAAGATCTCCTTTTACTTTATCTATCCATCTCCACTTTTCCTCCCTCACTTTATCTTCCCCTGTACTTCCATTCTCATCAATCACTTCCCCTCATAATCATTGTCTCGCCTCATCATATGTCCATATCACGTCAATCTACTTTCCTGTACTTCCTTAGAAAACTCTTCAACTTTGGTTGTACCTCTGATTGTCTCATTTCTTATTCTGTCCTTTTTTGTAACTCCACACATTAATATCAACATTCTCATTTTGCCAAATTTATCTTCTTCTGTGCCTTCTTTACTGGCCATGTCTCAGCTCCGTAGATCATTGCTGGTCCTACCACTGACTTAAAAACCATTAACCTTCACCTTAATTCTTTGATCATACAATACTCCTGATACCTTCTTCCAATTGTTCCATCCATACTATACTTAATCTATGCATCCAGTTTTCCATCTTGGACTATCACTGATTTTTGATATTTAAATGTATCCATTCTTTTCAATTGGTCCCTGCAGGCTATCTTTGTAATCCTGATCATCACTTGCATCTGGAAAGTATTCACAGCGCATCACTTTTCCATGTTGTCATTATGGGGTGTTGTGTGTAGAATTAATTCTGAGGAAAAAAATGAATTTAATCCATTTTGGAATAAGGCTGTAACATAACAAAATGTGGAAAAGTGATGCACTGTGAATAATTTCCGGATGCAATGTAATCTCATATATTCTGTGTTCTTCCTATTTTTATTCAGTACTCTGTCTTCCAAAGCCCTCTTCCATTCTTCCAACTTCCTCTCCAATTCTTCCTTTCTGGTTTTACACAACCCAATATTTCAGCAAAAAGCTGAAAAAGTGGGGATTAGTCTGTCATCCCATGACTCATCACATCCATAACCAGATCAAAGAAGTAAAGACTTAAATAAGATCCCTTTGATGCAGATCTACTCTAACTGGGATCTTGTCTGTTTTCCCAACACTGCTTTTAACCCAAATCCTCACTCCCTCATGCATATAATTGGTTCTTTAACATACTGTTTTAAAAAACTTAAAATAATTACATTCAAAACTCCTGTTCTTCTTGTGCTCCGCTATTTGCAAAGATAGCCCAGTTAATATTTGCATAACTAAATTCTCCCATGATCTTAATATCCCAATTTAAACTTTCCTTCAGTATTATTAACCTCCTTAGCTTTACACCTGAGCATCACTCGGAGTGTAAAAACAGTGCTAAAAGCATTAGTCCCGAGTGTCACTTGGGCAATGGAATAGACGCATCTCGCATAAGACCCGAGGTTTACTTGGGCTGTAAAAGTACCAAAAGCGTAGGCATGTCTTGCATAAGCATTAGGCCCAAGAATTACCCGGGCAATGATGTAGACGCATCTTCTCCTAGTCTCTTAGCCTCATAAGAAAGCCCTTACTTGATGAAGTGAATTTGTCTTCAGTCAGTGAAACCAAATGATCAGTTAAACTGAAAGTGATTTTGGGAATCCAAAACTGACACTTGCATCACTGGCACATGTGCAGTGTGCTGTTCCTATTATTATTATTATTATTATTATTATTATTATTATTATTATTATTATTATTATTATATGTGTTTTGCATGTTTTAAAGTAAAGTTTTAAAGATCAGATTTATTAAAAATGTAATTTCTCAAACCAAAAAATGCAACCCTTTTTACATGTTTCTTTGAGAAAAAATGTAATGCTAAGGAGGCAACAATTTTGTAAATTGAAAGTATATAACACATTTCTAATATAAGGAGTTGACTCCTAATGCAGTCTATTAAAATCCAAATGTCTTCATTAAGGTGTGGCTCACTATCTAATTAAAGAAGACTTGCATTCAGATCCTGTTTTACATAAATTGTGACAAGCCCACCTTTTTAGTTTTTTCTGTCTTTCCTAAATAATGTGTATCTGTCTATGTTATACTGCCCATCTCTATTATTAAGCTATGTTTCTGTTATTCCTGTTATAGTTATGTACAGCTACATATAAATTCAAATGAATTGTGTAGATTTCTAAGATTATACCTTCAAAAATATCTTTCTTTTCTGATCTTAGCCAAAGAAAGCTGGAAGCTGTCCTGGTACCTGCACATAATTATGCAGCCTTACCTGATATTATGCATACTTACGCCAAGTCAGTTGAGGATCATGAATCAACATGACTGCACGGTTTATGAATTTGGCAAAAAACTGCAGTCCCCGAAGAAAACTCACATAAATAATATTAACAAATTACAAGGCACCAAAGACAGAATACAAACTTGAGTTAAAGTATGTTTGTTGTCTTAATTTTTTGTTAAAATATTTTTGCAAGAAGCCTAAAGTAAAATAATATTAAAAATAAAATAGAAACGTATATGACAATACAGTAAGTATAATTAATATTGCCTTAGTGTAAAACTTTATAAAAATCTGTAATACACAATATCTGAAGAAGATATTTAGGAAAATGTTTTTATTTTTTTTACCTCAGGAAATTTTTCAATAAAATTTCATTATAGACAACATTTGTTGTAAACACTCTTGTTCAGGACCATCTACAACGTTGACAACAACATCTGTAAAACTTCTAACTCTTGATAATGCAACATATAACTGACCGTGGCTGAATACTGGTTCTG
>NW_024382611.1:0-7500 GCF_016835505.1 Polypterus senegalus
CGAAATGATGCACTATAGGACATCATAGTTGTCTGCAGTTTACAGTGAGCTCAAGCAACAGATTTTATAGAAGTAAATTGCTACTTCCACATTTCCCAAACCAAGTGATCACAGTGGGAATGAATGAACAAGGCTTCAGATGCATTAGACTGGGGATTTTGGCGGGTGCATATGTACCTTTCTTTCACCTCCACCAGTTTTTAATAATTTTTAATGAGTCTATTTTGATGTTGCATTTATATTTTAAAATCAAGCAAAATCAATGGTGCACTATGGACATCATACAGGATGCAAAGATGTTTCTTCTGGCAGAGTATGTGGATTTTTTTCCCTTTGATTTCGAACAATATTGGAATATAAGTAATGCTGAAAATATACTATGACTAAATCAGTTCTGTCTTTGACTTTAAAAAGAAATAAACAGTCCCTTTAACATCAGTGCACATATTCGCTTCTGGATGATATTTTCTTTAGTAATATACATGAAAATGTTTATATAATAACTTTACTTTATATTTCCCTGGTGACTTGACTACAGGCGGCTACCTGATCATGAGATTTATGACTCCTACGCAAGGCACCATTTGTAATTGTAAAATGAATAATAATAATAATAATAATCTGTGCAGATGAAACTGTTATGTCTTTTGGTTTAATTTCAGTTAACAGTGGATATAGCTAGTTTTTCCCTGTATGAGGGACATTCAAAAGTTTCCACACTTTTTTAACTCTATTTATTAAATTTCAAAACAAATGACATCATTTTTCTACATAGTCACCTTCATTTGAGATGCAATTTTCCCAGTGGTACCAACTTTTTAATGCCCAATTACTATTCCTCCTGCCTTCACCGTTTCCACGAAAATATAAAAGAGCAGAAACTTTTGAAGCGTCCCTCGTGTATCACTTCCAATTTAAAAGTTAAAAAACGTTCTCTTCAGTTTCATGAGTGGGCAGTTTTTCATCTTCCCTTGTTTAGTATGTCCCTGCGTGAGCAACTTTCGGGTTCCACCCTGCATTTCATTTGACACTCTCAGCATGTATTTTATCATTTATCTGAAAGAATGAATTGACTTTTTCAATATTTCAATGCTCCATGGGATTTAGAAATTTTACATTTCTAACAATCAAAACAAATTATTCTATGTTCAGAATGAACAAATTTATCTCTGTGTCTTGCAGGATTAGAATTGTCTTTTAAAACAATCTATGTTTAGTTGTGTTAGCTGCTCTTTGGATAGATTCTAGTATAGTACTATATTTATTTAGCATCTAAAAAATTGAGATGGAAGGTGATAAGCAAAAGCAAGGAAGTTTTGATTAATGTGCAGCTTTTGAGAAGCTGACACCAAAGTTCACTTCGCAGGTGATTTAGTAATTGTGAAATATCACACTCACTAAAAACAGTTTTTTTGTTTTTAAAGGTTTTGTCTAGCATGGCAAAGAGAGGAACATTGCTTCCCAAAGTCTCATTCACACTTCTGTGTTGGCTTGTGTTCTTTTCTGCAGCTGTGTAATGCACACAAATCTATCACACACAAATAATCAATCAGTGCAGGACATTTTTTATAATGTGACATGCTCTATTTTCCACACAAAGACAAGCCAAACAAACTATTGTACACATTACTGTGTTTTTTCCAAAGAGATCCACGTACACATCGGCAACCTTACCATTACTTAGCAACTGCCTTATCCTGTTGGAGGACAAGTATACTTCATGCACCACTGATCTCCGTGTTTCTTTTCTCTTTCTGATGCATCTTTAGGATTGTAATTGCCAAGATCGTCATCATATTATAAACTACCTAAACAACCACAGCACACGGCTGATGGCACAACAAAATGTCTTCACAAAACAAGAAATAAATGTGATTTTTTTTATTTATTTTTTTCCATTAGAGATATCTATTTTAATACTTAATGACAGGCAGACACATGTAATATTCATTTTTTGAAAACGCTTCCAGACAGTAACAAAATGTGTTTCCTGTTGTGAGGATGGCACAAACTTTGTTGAAAGTGAAATGCAATTTATTTTTGTGAAGTGTTCAAGTCAATTTGATCATCAGTAGTGTGGCATTTGGTCCAGTGAAGCAAAGCAGAAAATGAATGTTCATAACTTCAATATTTGTAGCAGCTGTGTTAATATTTCAGTAGTCTTCCACACTGCACAGCGACAAGCATACACAGCTGCTAAGAACACCTTGGTATCACCTTTAATTCCAGAATAATAGAAATTATCTTTGTAGTTGAGTGAACTCAGAAACTGACCATGAAACCAGCAGAGACAGACAAAAAAACTACAAATGCAGATTCGATTCATCAATATTGTCTTATGGGACAAAAGAATTCCAGTGTGTTCAATGATCAAGTCATGAATGCAGATTACTGGGGTGGGACTGTGCATGTTGGCAAATTGACGATCTTCTTAACTCTTTGAGGCTAAATATTTTGCAAAAACACCGTTTTCTGAAAGCCAATGGCTTCACAGAGAAATCAACATAAAATGTCTGTTGCTGCATGCTGTGGCTGCCAGTTTGCCAAGAATGTGCGGCAGACAGGCTACATGAACCTGTTCAGCACCAAAATTAGCTGGGGACCAATCAGCTGAAGCTTCAAAACCTCATATTCGTTTTCGATTGCCTGTATCACAATCAGTCTGACAAGTCTTAGTAAAATTCAGAAAGAATAAGCAAAATGTCGACCACTGAGTATTTTGCTTTACACATTTGCTTTTAACTCTCACCACATGTCAGTGCCCTTTTTGCCATTGTCTACGCCTTGCAACCCACGGGAGCGCAGGAAATCTTGGTCAAAATCTTAACTTTCCTTCTACCAATGAGAGTCTAATTAAAATGTAACGGTTGGTTTTGTCACAGTTTACAGTTGATTACCAATTACGTCAGCTCCTCCTTTGACAAAAGTCAACATCAGCCCTGAAAGAGTTAATGTTTAATGTAAGTCCCATCTTCCCATATGACTTACTCATGTAGTTCCATTTTTTAATACATGCTAAAAGATAACATCAACAATAATTTTTGCTTGAGTATTCTTGATCTGAATTGAAGAAATCAGTACTCAAATAGCTTGTGGGCCAGTTAATAATTAAGTTTGACTAGATCTGTTACAAAAGTTGGAGCATTGCATCTAAGAAGATGGAAATAAACATTGGTTTAATATTTCATTGCTCCTAAACAACAAAAAAAACAAAGGAAGCATAAGTAAGAACTCACCTTAATAAAATATGTGAGCCTTCACACAGATGCAGAACAAAAAAAGCAACAGGAGCTGATGATGTCCGTGCTGTAATACCTTGGAAGGATTCAAAGGAACTAACAGAACATCCTTATTATTAATTTTAATCACAGTGTGTGTAATGTGATGCTGATAATAATTATATTTTTCAAATGTTAAAAACTTTGGTTTTATGGTTTTGGTTTTTTGAGTTCTGTTACAGCTGGTCAGTTTGGCAAGATTTCATTAAGTATTAAATTAATTTTGATCATGGTGCCATCCTATGAAAGGGTATTGTTTATAATTAATCAATACATCATAAAATAATCCATTTTAATTACTTTATTCAGAATGGCAGTAGAGTATTTATAAAGCCCACAGTGCCATTTTCACCTCCTCTTACATTCCTTCTCAGCGATCACGTTTTGTTGCTCTCTTTACAGTATATTCTTACAAATAATCACAGAGCTTCAGTATGTTTGACTTGTTTGGCAACAAAGACCGTTTGTAACAGACATAATGAAACACATGTATCATGCATTGTCCAAAACAATCAAGTCATCGGCTCATAAACAAGCTATTTCATTGTTCAAAGAATAGTTAAATAAAATAATGAGGCACAGTATTTTGGCTGATTTAAAAAACTGTATTATTGGAGGGGTCTCAGCTGGTGTTTGTGCTACAAGTTTTTCTTCTGGAAGTGAGTCTCTGGTGCAATAAGGATTTTCCCTGACAGGCATAAAATATTGCTTCCCTGATTACTGTTGTTGTTGTTATCGTATATCCCACTGCTGCTACTGTCATTACTTTCTTTAGAGACCAAATTATTTGAAATAAGCTTGCCGACTAGGACATAATCCACTTTATTAGAATAGTAGCAAACAAAAATACTAGCAGGAAAACCCAAAAGGATGTATCACATTTACAAGAACTCTTGACAATCAGGCTGAGTAAATGCAGTTAAAACTTTGCAGGTACCTAAATTAATGCAGAAACAAATGTCACATTTACTCTTTAGTGTATTAAGCTATTGCCATGGGTAATACAAAAACAACCAATGAACATAAATAAAGCAAAGGAAGAAACTGAAGGTAAAAAGAAGCATTGTGAATTATTACTATTTTCATTTCAATATTTTGTACGTTTTCTTACCATTCGACTTTTAAAAGTGTATGTTAGTAGAAAGTAAATCACAATTTTCTGAATTTATTAAAATAGAACTTAATGCTAATATGCTAGTGGTTCCATTTTTTTTTATACAATTATGTATTATCCTTCCTTATAGAGTCTGAACAAGAATGGCACCTGACTATACCAGTTAAATACAAAAATGCAAATTTTGAAGAGAAACTGATAAATAAAAATAATGATAAATGTTTTTTTCGGTATAATGCTAATAAAAAGAAAATTTTTGCATGATTTTGGGGGGGCCAGCTCGTTTGTCCCCCAAGTCATACTATCCGTCTCTCTCATCCTGTGTTCAGTTTCTGGGCACAGCACTGACCCCCATTATTTTTTAAAAAGGAGTGAAAAGGTGGTTTTGTACCACAGCAAAATATACTAAGAATAGCCCTTGAAAAAATCTTTTTCTGGTTTTTCATTCCATTTGGAAAATTTAACCAATTCCCCCCAAAGGTAAAGCTTTTTTCTTTAAAGATTCTAGAGATTGTTTGGGACCATCTACAATGAATTTGTGTTTGTTAAAATACCCATCCACCCACCCTTTTTCAAACCCCGCTGAATCTGAAACAGGTCACAGGGGTCTGCTGGAAATCCCAAACACAGGGCACAAGCAGGAACCAACCTGGGCGGGTGCCAACCCCCCGGGACCCACAAACACACACCAAGCACACACTGGGGCCAATTTAGTAAAGCCAATCCACCTAACCTGCATGTCTTTGGATTGTGGAGGAACCGAGGCCTCGGAGGAAACCCACGCAGACACAGGGAGAACATGCAAACTCCACGCAGGGAGGACCCGGGAAGCGAACCTGGGTCTCCTAACTGCTAGCAGCAGCGCTACTCACTGCGCCACCGTCGCCCTTGTTAAAATATGTTTTGCCAAAAGACAGCTATTTTTGTGGTTGATTCGTTTTACAACCTTGTTAATAATTGGATCCATAAGTAAAACAAAAAGTGCTGTCTCATAGTCAAGTTAACTGCTGCAGAAAGCTACAATGGCTGCCACAGTGTCACAAAGCAAAGTAGTAGACTGTGCTGCATATTTGAAAAAAGATGACCGGATGATGAAGAAATTATAGTTGTGTGTGAGAGCAGCCTTAAAAAGTGCCAGATAAAGGTGCCACCAAACTTTATTGTAGGTGCTAAATGGGTATAGGAATGTCTAAGATACTCAAAAAGATGAGAAAATGTGCGTTGGTTGGTTAAAAGCAGTGGTTATGATCTAATTGGCTCAATGAACCTCAAAATGAGGCTTAACCTCCAAAATCTAGTCATGCTTCAAGTAAAGCCTAAATATTAATGAACCTTCCCCAAATTTATGAAGCAGATATTTTGGCCTGCACTGGCTAAGCAAAACAGGTTTTACTTCAAAATAAAAAGAATAAGAAAGTGAGATGTGGAACCATAAAACCCCTCTTCCAAATACAAAAAAAAAACAAAACATTTTTTTAATAATTCAAAGAATTTTTATTAAAAAACAGGAACAAAAGCAGAACCCCTATCATACAGAAAAAAACAGAGCCAAAGAATCAAAAAGGAATTACTTACAAATAATTGAAAAAGATATTGCAGAATTAACTACGATGAAGAAGAGAGTAATGAGATATCACAGGCTTATAAAGGCTTAGGGAAGTTACCCAGTTGTAGCATCAAGGGCCCTGCCCCCTTAGGCTCAACATAAAGACAACAAGTTTTATAACACAAGAAACTAATCTATACTAATAAAAGGCAAAGCCCTCACTCACTCACTCACTCACCACTCACTCACTAATTCTCCAACTTCCCGTGTAGGTAGAAGGCTGAAATTTGGCAGGCTCATTCCTATAGCTTACTTACAAAAGTTGGCAGGTTTCATTTCGAAATTCTACGCCTAATGGTCATAACTGGAAGGTATTTTTCTCCATTAACTGTAATGGAGTTGAGCTGGAATGACATGGGGGCGGAGTTTGTGACATCATCATGCCTCCCACGTAATCACGTGAACTGATTGTCAACGCAGTGCGTGAAACCAGGAAGACCTCCAAAAGCACTTAAGAAAACATGCATTATATAATTGAGAGGCAGCAAAACAATAAGAAGCGAAGAGGACATATACTACCATATTCATGAGTGTGCTGCCAAAGAAAGCAGGTAAACTAAACTTTAAATTAAGTTCATAGACAGGCTACGCTGGCGTTTCACATGCCCACAGGTGTAATGCGGATACAAGTTTAATGAGGACGAGGATATCAACGAGAGTTTTGATCACTTTGTAACTAAGTTAAAATTGTAGGTGAAGGGGTGTGCTATGCAAATTCCAGAGACTGTGTTTGTGGGGATTGACATTTAAGGCGATGGGAGTCACGCTCATCTCCTCCCATTCATCTAATTTCGGTCTGAGCTGAGCTCAGTAATGCCGCTTTCAAGCAACTTCGTCCAGACTGCCACAAATACTCACAGAAAATCCACAAGTTAATACACACGCTATCTCTGAGTTTCTCACACTGAATCCTCCAGGCACTACTTACAAAAGGTCACATTGACAATCGTGTTCACGTTATTTTTAAAATCTTTCCTTTTCTTAGCAAAAGCACAGCTGAGAAGCTTTGATGCATGTGCTCCATAACTGCTAAAAATAATGCATTTAATCACACTTTGCATTACAAGCAAAGGGGAGCTTTTGTCAATGCATGATTTCCTGGTACTGTACATGGATTACATTGATCAGTGCATCCCGATTCATTTTACCCTCGCACCACCTTAGTTTGAGAAGAAGTCTGAAAAAATATGAGGTTAACACAGAAAAACATCACCAATTCAAGCTTTATGAATAATCGATTACGCCATCAATAATTGTTTTGGTAAAGCCATCCTCCTTCCATTTTATAATTTTTCCGCCAATAGCCATGATTAAATAAAGCGGTAAATAAAGTAAGAGCAAAGCGAGGTGACTTATTTAGGCAGGCATATATATGAAGCAACACTCATGACAATGTCAATCATATTACGTTATTGTTAAAATGTTTCCTTTTCTTTTCATTACTTTAACACACTACTTTCCACGCGGGCACGGGTATTTTGATATATATATATATATCATAT
>NW_024382611.1:10000-42126 GCF_016835505.1 Polypterus senegalus
GACACCATCGACACTTTGGCTCAACACGGCTCCCAGGCCTGTAGTCCGGCGTCCGTCTGGAGGATGAAAGGCAAAGAAAGTTAGGTGCCATCAAAATAGGTGCGGACGTAGGGCCTTCTTCAAGTCACCAAATGCAGTGTCTGTTTTGCAGTCCATACCACAATGTTCGGGCCCTTTCTTTGTTAAATCAGTCAAGGCGCGCTTTCTCGAAACCGGTACAAACCGGCGGTAGTACCCGGCTAACCCGAAAAGGCTTGGACCTGCCGCTTGGTTCAGGACGGGCCATTTAGAATGGCATCAATTTTGGAGCACTGTGGCCCACGGTACCTCGACCCACCAGGTACCCTCAAATATTTGGCCTCGCTTAATCCAAAGAAACATTTCTTGGGATTAATCCGAACCAGCCTCACCAATGTCCGTAATACGCTTGGACATGCTGTAGGTGTTCCTTCCATGTGCTGGAATAGATGACCCGCCATCTAGGTAGGAAAGCACTGTATGAGTTATGAGGCCGAGCACTTTGCCCACCAGACGCTGAAGGTTGCTGGACCCCCGTAACCCAAATGGAAGGACACGATACTGCCAGTGTCCGCTTAGGGTACTAAACGCGGTTTTTCCTTGCGAGTCCGTTAAAGGAACCTGCCATTACCCTTTGTCATGTCAAGTGTGGTCAGTATGAGCCTCCAAGCCCCCGAGGAGGTCGCCCGCGCGTGGCATTGGATAGGCATCAAATTGGGAGACTTGGTTGCCGGGAGTCATTGCAGATCCTCCAACCCCCGCTCAGGCTTACCGACGAGCACAATGGGGCTGACCAGGGACTATAACTCTCCTCAATTACACTAGTTCCAGCGCGCTTGATCTCAAGCTCCACTTCAGCCTTTTTGCCTGGGGAAAGAGGCAGTGGGCGTTTCGGACAACAACCCGGCTCTGTCACAATGTTGTGCTCAATCAGAGAGGTCCTTCCGGGTGTTCACTGACTACCTCTCGAGCGTCCGGATAACTGTTTCCAGCTCCTGCCGTTGCCTGGGTCTCAAGTCTCGCCAAAGTTAAGGTCTGTGTGGCGAAGAGTGGCAGGGCTGGCGGAGGGGATCGGGGTCCCTGTCCTTCCACGTTTCAGCAGGTTCACATGATATACCCGCTCCTTTGGCCGAGATTGGGTTGACTCACCAAATAGTCGACCAGTCCCCTTTCCCCTCCTTAACCCAGGGGGCCCTGCCAGTGGGCAAGCAACTTAGAGTGGGAGGTAGGCACTAGGGGCCATGACCCGATCTCCCGGTGGAACTCCAAAGAGGCGTGCCATGTTGTAGTAGCGAACCTGTGCTGCTTGAGCCTCCTCCATGTGACTTTTAAGGACAGGCAATCTTTCCAAATCTATCGTAACTCGCGATATACTCCAGTATGTTAGTGGTGGGAAGAGCCTCTTCTTCCAGCCTTCTTTCAAAATATCCCAAAATGCCCCGGGGTTTTCGCCCATACAGTAGTTCAAGGGGAGAACCCGTGGAGGCAATGGGACTTCGATAGGCAAAAGGGCGAGGGAGGGGCTGGGTCCCAGTTCCCTTTCCCTCCTCGCTGACCACCTTACGTAGCATTTGTTGAGAGTTTGATTAAACTCTCTACTAATCCGGGCGGTTTGAGGATGATACACGAGGTTTTAAATGCTTTATTTTCAGTAATCTGGCAGTCTCCTTGAACGTCTCCGAGGTGAAGGGGGGCCCTGGTCTGTCAAGACTTCTTTGGGGATCCCACGCATGGTCACCCCTAGTAATTCCCGTGCGATGGCTTTAGAGGGAGCTGAGCGAACGGAACAGCTTCGGGTATCGTGTAGCATAATCCACGAGGACTAAAATGTACTTGTCCTCGGGCTGGGGCTCTAGAGGTCCCACCAGGTCGACCCGATTCTGTGGAAGGAACGCCAATCAAGGGAATAGGAACAAGAGGAGCCGGTCCCTCCTAGGAATCTGTCGAGTTGACACTCGGCAGGAAGCTAAGCGACAACCTCCTCATTAATTCCTGGCCAGTAAAACCGGAGCTTGATCCGCTCCAGAGTTTTTTCGTGCCCAGGTGGCCACCTAGGAGGTGGCTGTGCTAGCTCAGCAGACCTGCCGCCGGAAGGCACGGGACCTAAACAGCCTGCATCTCCCTGCCCGTCATGCATTGCTGCGGTAAGGAGGTCATTATCTAACACAAAGTAGGGGCCCTGTGGCATCGACTGACTAGTCGCTGGCCATTGACAAGGACCACTGCATTTTTACAAACTTCAGGGAGTCGCTATTCCATTGCTCCTTTGAAGAAGCGGCGTCTTTTAAATTGAAACCCAACCGGAGAGAGGGTCAGCGCCGACCCAATGTGGTTTCCTCCCGCTCCGCCTGGCGTGGTGGATCGTGTCAGCCTGCGGCGCCCGGGAGTTCCGCGTCAGCCAGGGCCTGCCACCTCTCTGCCGGCTGATTACAGGCGTGGGAGGCAGCTTGAGAGTTCATCTCCGTCCATAACGAGGCCCAACTTAACCCGGGAGTGGTATGTGTCTCACGCTTTTAATGTCAGATCAGTCCCCCTTAGTATCACCGGGTGTGAGGATCAGGAAGGATTGCCACGGTTACTTTCTGGACTGATCCTCCGTAGCTAATGACACAAGCGGCGGTGCTGTACCAGCGGTTTCCCGTGGACACAGGTTATACTGGTCTTGAATTTTAGCCATTGTCGCGGTAGCACAAAACGGCGGGCAACAATGGAAATGTTGCTGCGGAATCGAAGCAAGCGGAGTTTAAACCGTTAACGATCACCACGCTGTATGCGGGACCGTCAAGCGTTTGTCAGAAACACACCAAGCCTCCTCCCCTCCACCTGCATTCCTCCTCGCCTCAGCGGTTTCGTGCCGCACAGCCGCGGACGCCGATGCAAGCTCCGGGTTATACAGGAGGGCTAGGGGCTTGGGACATACCCGCTGAGTTTGGCAGAAGGACGGTTCTGCTCTCCCAGAGTGTGAGGCCGCCTCTGTGCTTCCAACTCTGAGCCCTGACATGTAATAAACTGCCCCCCCAGACCGGCTGGGTGAAGCCCTGGGGAAGTGCTTCAGGAGGGAGATAGCGCTACCTGCTCAATGACCTGGTAGGGCTTGTTTTCCAAGGGCCGTAGCCACTGCCATACTTTTGCCCATAAGGACCAGGCTTGTCACTGGTCGGCCTCTCAGGGGCCAACCTCCACTGCTATTTTACTCACCTGCCAGTCTGGGGCACCCCAAGGTGGTAAAAGGGCTGTGGTTTCACTGGGGCAGGCACTCTCCCCAAGAGAGCATACTGAGTCCCTCTTGTCTCCCCCTCCAGGGCAGCCCAATTGGTGAGCCCCACCCGCACCCCCTGGCCTCTCTAGATGGCCTAGTTCTGCGTGCTGGGAGGCGGAGCCCGCACCGGTCTCGCCGAACCACGGGCACCTCCCGCCTGAATACTCGGCCCGTGCACGCCCCACCTGGGTTTTGCAGGTCCTGTCCCTTCTCTTCTGGGACTTCTCCATCCTGCCAACTACGCCCCCTGTCACAAAAGCGAGACAAGACAGAAAAGGTTTGGGGCAGCCACCCATGTAATTCGATTCCCGGCTTAACTTTTTTCTTTAAATACCAGCACTGAAGTGCTTGGCAACAGAGTCAAAACAAGACTACACAGAAGGAAAGGAAGGCTTTTAAAGGGGAGACAGGAAGTGAGGTCATAGGGTCGGGCATGTGTTCATCGTTCATTGGTTTAGTCCCAATGTGACATCAGGGGGCCGGAGCTGGCAAGGTCTGTCTCCATTGGCTCGGTCCCAGAAGTGACGTCCAGAAAACAGGTGGAACCCCCCGGTTAGGTCTACAGGGAAGTGAGAAAGAGAGTTAGTGCGCTCTGCCACATCCCGCATGGCTCAGAACTGCCTTCACTCAAGCCCTTTAGCTGCCTCCCATGCACAGTGTGTGACAATATATATATATAGATAGATAGATAGATATGAGAACAACACTCATATCAATGACAAAACAATTACATTAATAATCAAGTTACGTTATTTTTCAAATTTTTCCTTTTCTTTTTCGCACCTTCTTTAACACATCTTCTCCGTGCGCCGGTATTCTGCTAGTATATAATAAATCAGAGACAATACTCTGAAACATAATACATGTTAAACAGAAAGAAAACACAATTTAAAAATAAATAATTAAAACCAAAAGACAAATGAGCTACAGATTTTTTTTTTTGTTAACAATATTGCAGATGTTCAGCTAGCTGAGAAGAGGTTACTAGGAACCAAGATTCCAATAGGGTAGCAGGCAAAGTAATATCCACATGAGACCTTCAGATATTTCAGGGAATGGAGGAAGACAGATAGCCATAATGGCAGTGAGAGCCACTTGGCATATCAGTGATCCAAATCCACTAGGAGCAGTAGTCAGTAAGGACAAGGGCAGAGCCACCAGAAGAAGAAAAGAACACAGAGGTGTTTGGAAAGAAGAGTATGCATTATATTGCAGTGTCAACATAAGATGCTTTTTTCAATGCACTCAGTCACTTCATGCCAGAGTTCTTAGGTTGTGTCAACTCAACTTTTTAACCAGACATTCTTATCAGAAATAAAATTACAGTGATAAAATTAGTTTTTCCATGCTTGTTTAAAATTTGTTAAAACTGATTTAAATTCAAATAGCACAGATACCCATAGCAGTACAAGGCCTCTCATGATATTAATGAATAGTATGCCATAAAAATACTGCGTTCATAACTGCCCAGCAACATGTTGCTTTTTTGCTCTCAGAATGCAACTTACATTATTTGTATTTCCTGTTGTGGCAAGCTATGGGGTCTGTGGCAGTGTAAGTTCTAAAATATGAACAGTGGTTTGTGGTGCCACACTGCTCCAGAGTTGTGTAGCCATAGGGTCTTCTAGTGGGGAGTCGGGTGAATGCCTGTTAACTTGGGTGTGGTCAGGTCTGCTGTTTCTCCTCAGGGTTCTCATTGTAATTAAACCACCTGTATCCATGAAGCATAAAAGGAGCCTAAAGGGAAATGAATGGAAAAAGTGGAAACTGAGAAATCAAGAAGTATGGTAAAGAAAAAGACAAAATTGGTTGGGAGCCAATGACAAAAGAAGGTGGCAAAGCAGTCAGGGTAAACCCCACAATGGAGCTGAGTGAGAAGCACCGCTGGGGTGGGCCAGATCCCTCCTGATGTGTTGTGGAGAGATGGTAAATCCAACAGATTCCAAGGCATAGGGAAGACAGAGTCATGGAGGACTGCTTTCACTACGAGGGCAAGACAAAAGTGAGAGAGTGCTAACACTGGACAAAGAATTTAAAGGCAATTCTGGTTTGGTTTTATCCTTGATTTTAATGGATTATTTATTGACTGTATTTGAATTTTTAGTTTACACACATGCCATTGGATTTTATGGATTGTTTATTTATGAAGAACCCACACAGGACTTTTGTTTTGTAATAAAAAGCAAAGAGCATTTTACACCAAACTTGCTTTTTGTGTGTCCTAACTGCATTAGTCCATATTAGTACATGACTATCGATGTTCAGACTCCAGAAGGGATAATGCCAGCTGCATGAACTTGGGCATCACACCTACTGTATAATCTTGAAGTAATTTACAAAATTTCTTTCACCCCTCTCACAAATAGAATAAAATATGAAGAAGGGTTTAAAAAATTTAAAAAATTTGGAGTGAAATTTCACAAAAGTATTCGGAAACATCTAAAACCTGAATAAAAGAATTTTGAGATTAGATTTTATTCCAGCCTCACCTTTTTCTTTGACCTGAATGAATAAAAACTCAGATCCTACACCTAATAAATTCCACCATATTCATAGATTAGATTGATTGGGTCAGTATTGTCACATGTACAGAGTACAGTAATATTCTTTCTTGCATGTGCTAATCGACATTCGCAACAATGCCACTCATTTTCCATAATTTATGGAATTGTTATAAAAACACCATTTCAACTTGTGGAGGTGATTTGCTGGTACAGAAGTTAGCTATATTGTATGGGACTGGGTTAATATTTATTCATTTTACCATAATCCTTAAATATCAGGATCATTGTTTAAGGGCAGACTTTGTATAACTAACAGTTAAAAATAAAACTACATAGTAATTTTTTGTGGCTTTCCTTGTCTTTATATAGCTGTAGATAAATTAGAATTTGCCTTATTCATCTTATCAGTTAATATGTGTTAATGTTTTACTGATCCAACACATTTATCCCTTGTGTATTTGCAATGCATTACTTTTAATCTTAATATGCCTCTAATTTATATATAGAATCCTCCAATATCTGTCAAATGGACATCTTTTTAATCTGAATACATGTATCCTTATATATAGAATACTCCAATAGGTATAAGATGTATACAGTAGAATGCTATCAAAAGTATTCCTTTACACTCAATAAATATTTGTATAAGTTTTCATTTAGGTACAGCAAAGCCCAGTTTTGGTGACAGCTTTAAAAATTAGAGGAGGCATGCATGCACTAAATCTACCTAGGTAGTCACTACACAGCTAATGTCTTTATGGTAATCGAGAGCCTTTAAAATACATTATCTTTCTGGTTCTATTACTGTGCTGCATGTTATTGAGGAAAGCAATGATTTGTAAACACCCCATGGCAGAGCAAGTTGAACTTAATTTTGTTTAAATAAAGAGAATAACATTAAAATGTGCGCTTGTGTTAAACCTGGCAAGCAGTAGTGCCTGTTTTGATATACACACACTGAATTTTTCAGCTTTTGTTTCCATATTAAATGTCCTGCAGAATATACCTTTGAGATAGAGAAGAAAGCAGTAGGTGATACAGAACAAATAATAAATTACAACCACAAGTGAGCTACATTTTAAGATTACACTTAGTAAACAACGAGATCTCAAAATTAAAGGTACACATAGTTTAGTACATGGTTAAAAAGTAATCTGTCCAAAATTAGAATTCCAATTCATGTGTGACTGTAAAATAAAAACTTTACTTTAATGATAGCTGACAATGCTGCCTTTCTCCATTATCGGCATGTGCATAAGGAAGCATTAGATGATCAGTTCCTGCACTGGACAGAGAAGGAACAGATTTGATAGGGTTTAATATCAGTAATACTAGATGTACTGTAGATGTATTTGCTTGAATTCAGTCTTAAAATAAAACATGGTGTAAAGTATACAGTATTTTTAAAATATTATGACACACCATCAATTCAGTTATAATAGCTGCATGGCATTAAAGGCTGTTGATGAGGCAAGTCTCCTTTCCTTTATTAGTTTTGGACTGGTTGGCCTTTTCAGGGTAACAATGTTGACTCTTTACAAAGAACCAGATATACATGACTGCCATACTTTTTATCAATTTTTTATTATTTTAGATCACAATGTTTTGGGTCTTTTGTAAGTAATATTATAACAAATGAACACAACCAGAGTCCTGAATATATTAAACTGTATTATTACTAGAATGATCAAAATCAAATCTAGTCATTACTGTGGTACAGTCTGCAGGATATCATATGTCCCTTGTTAATAAAGTAACCCTATCCTGAACTGTCCAATCAATACTCCAGAGTTCAAGAACTAAAATGAGTAACATATGTATGCTTTATACTGTATATGTATACATGCCCGTATTTATATATAAATGTCAATCATGGTTCCTGTGGGTTTTGGCTGACCTCTTAAACCCCCAAACCCCACAGGCAATTAAAAGAGCTCAACCACTGTATCCTTATGGGCTGAGATCTGAGTAGCGTGCTGATAAGAGAAGAACTCAACTGGTTAGTGAAATATGTAAGCTTTAGGCTATGAGAAAATAACAAAAGTGTAAGCAACTAGGACTGCAGACACTTCATTTTTTGAGAACAAGTGTGTTTACTTGCTTTCTGACAGGCATATGGACATCTCTTCAAGAAATTGTAGGTAGGATCCCCAATAAGATTTTTATTCTGTTTTTTTTTTTTTGACGATTTTAGTTTTTTTTTTCCTTTAAATCAGAGCTCTTATATTTTTTTAGCTTAAAAAGTGAACACCTAAAGTATCTCTGTCATGTGGAAATTTCTAGACATGTTCACTTTGCAGCTTGTATACTTAAAAAGTTGACTTCACCAAGTGTCCCCATGAGAAAGTACTCTTAAGGCTTATTATTAATCACAGATACTAACGGTCCAATAACTGGTAAGTTAAATAGTGCCACATTTAATCAAATACCTGTGAAAAGTCGGTCAAGGGATGAATACAATCCATTGTGACCCAAACTATAAAGTCACCATGTAGTCCTTAGTTGTCAATCAACTGTCTGCTATCTGTCCATCCATTTCCTAAACCAAGCTTTTCCCTTATATAGTTATGTTAAGCAGAATTGAAAATGCTGAACTCTAAGTCTGTTGTAAAGTTTAATTTAGAGTCATCAATCAAACTAACAAGTTATTTATTTTGGATTTTGTGAGGAATCTGGAATATACAGGCACAATATGCAGAATCCACAATGTTAGTGGCGATGCTAGAAATTATACCCAGGGTCCAAGAGCAGTAAAGGTAGAAACTTAGAACTGTTCTATCATATCATGCTGCCTGTTATTCAGTTCTATCAGTAAATTCAGTATGGATAGATAGATAGATAGATAGATACTTTGTACCAGTTTCATTGGGTTCTTTATAGTGCAATTATAAAAGTCCTATCCGTATTTAGCTTGCTTAATCAATTTAGAGGTTGCAGTGGCATCAGCCAAAAAATAACTAGCTCTAAATAAGTGTTGGGTCAGTACTAAAATTTTAACTTCAGTATCAATGGTACCAGTTTTCTTATCTCAGTACCAAAATAGTTCGGGTAAGTAACAGTTAACTAAACCCCGGTGTTACTCCAGCCTCCTGGTATGCACAATTACTATCCTAGTTGGTGTAATGTGGGATGGTGGTCCAATGTGATGTCCCAAACACATTATAGCAATAAGGGAGGGTTCCTTTGTTAAGTCTAGATCATGTCAAAGCAGTAAGGGAGGGGTCCTGAGGAAGTTTAGATCATGTAGCTTTGTTTTGTTCATGAAGTTCAAAAGTTGGATGTTTTCCCACAAAAATGCTGATATTATACCATTTTCTTTTTTTTTTTTTTTGTTTTTTTTTTGTTTTGTTTGTTTTTTGGTAGTATTTTAGTTCCATATATCATGTAGCCCTGACCTAAATGGAGTGCAAGTCCATTGCAGACATCCATATTCACCACTATGGGAGTTGCTTTAGAGTTACTAATTAGCTTTAATAGTCTACTCAGACTATACCAGGTAAAGGATTTGAGCCCAACACACCAGAGCTGTGAGACAGTAGCACTAACCACTGCTTATGTTCATCAAAAGAAAATAAGGCAAATATATAACATACAGTTGATTGTTTAGTTGTTCTCTCAGAAGTAAAGAAACCTTAGGATACAACTTGCAGAAAATCTACAGAGGAATAACATTTTAACATTGGAAACTAGGGGGCTTCGCCCCCTGCTCACTTTGCTCGCCCACCCTCTCCATGGGGTGCTACGCCAGCCACTTCACATCTCAGCCGCCGCGTGTGAAGGGGGGCCTGAACGCATGCTAAGGAGATGCGATTGATCCGCTGCTGGCTTGCTGCTGTTGCTGCCGAGCTGTGTTCTGCTTGTCACACTGCACGTCGATCATTAACAAGCCTGTACAGCAGCAGGACTTTTGTCTCACTGACTTGTCTTGCGGGACGTTAAAGTGTATCCAAGAAAATCACGTATCATCTCCTTCCAAGCCTTACAAGTTTTTTTTTTTATACTAGAGACATTGTCCTAGCCAACTGTCATGAATGTACTGTAGGTCTGACTACAGAAACGTTTTGGAGTATTTCAGACTTGGAATGGGGGTAAATGAGGAGCCAACTGTTAAATGTGTTGTTTAATTTTCACTTTAAATACAGTAGAATAACATGTCATTGATGTTAGTAAGGCCTGGGTCCAGACAATGTCAGCTTTTTTCCAAAAGTGTAGGCCATTAGGTTACCTCTTTACCATTTCCATTTACTTTGTTTAAACTGCTATTCAAATGACTCAAATTTAGGGCACAGAATCTCAGTCATTTTTAAAGAAGGGAGGCAGTAATGGCAAGTATTTATCAGTGAAAATGCACATTACAAGTGGAGAGGTTGAAAGAGCATATTTTATATACTACATAATGCAGCATTGCAGAGCCTTGCTTGATTTCATATTCCATTTTGTTTCTGTTTGTAATACACTCTTGTATGTTCAGACTGTCAAATATTAAGAATTTTGTTCTATATGATCTTTGAATATCTATCATCTACAAAGGGCATTATAGTTGCCACCAAAGAGTATATGATGAAGTCAGTTTGTTGTCACCCCCTGTAATTATTTAAAGTTTATCATGTGCTTACTGACTTTGTAATCTGTGTTGACTTTGGATGTTACTGAACCCCAGTTTTCCTAAAGGATGGTCAGATGAAAGAAATGTTGAACAAACAGACATCCTAATAACACATTTGAATACTTAAACTGTTTACTACGGCTATTGCATCATTTTTAGAAAACTATCAGGACATAGCATGTATAGTAATTTTCTGAGTCGAAGTTAAGTTTTTTTTAAATTGTTTTTATTTTGCAGCACTGTTAACAGCATGTGGCCTCACAAGGCACTTTAAAAAGCAAACAAGAGTAAAATGATTGATCATTATTCAAAAAATGCAATAAAAGCACAGTGAATATAAAAAATGCAAGACCCACAGATAACGGCAGGAGCTTGGAAGTAAACCTGACAGATTTTAAACAGTAATAATTAAAAGAGGCAATGCATACCAAGCACAACCATAGAGTAAAACAACAAAGAAAGGAACCTCATAATAATTATAGAGAAAGGAACAGTGCAGGATACATTGATCATTTATGAGTAAGGCTTGCAAAGTTTTTTTTTTTTTTTATTAATTTTATTACAATCCATACAGCAATCTTTTTACAAAAGAAAATAGTTAATAACAGATCGATCCCCACCCCTGAGAGAGAGCAAGCCAAACGCAAATTTAAGGTTTGTAAACATACCTAAATTAATAAATTCTCTATGCTTTATGAACTTATTTTAAAATATTACTGATTAGATCCTGCCATGTTTTGAAAAAAGTCTGTACGGATCCTCTAACTGAGTATTTGATTTTTTCCAACTTCAAATAATATAACACATCAGTTTCACTGACTTGTAGAGAGAGAGTTTGGGTTCTTCCAGTTTATC
Organism: Polypterus senegalus; assembly: GCF_016835505.1. Classification (NCBI taxonomy): domain Eukaryota; kingdom Metazoa; phylum Chordata; class Cladistia; order Polypteriformes; family Polypteridae; genus Polypterus; species Polypterus senegalus. Next base: position 21,243 of record NW_024382611.1, read on the forward strand.
AGAATAAGTCTGCGTGCCAAAAGTGTAGTGAATGCACCTCACAATTTGTTTGTCTTTCCACTTTAAGCCCTCTGGAAGAACCCCAAACACAGCTGTTAATGGGTTAGGAGGGATTGTGAGTCCACGGGCTATCTGAAAGGTAATTAAAAATGTTGTCCAGAATAATGTTAAGACGGCAGGCCCAGAACATGTGACCTGTTGAGGCTTGGACTTGCTGTAACGTTCGCAGGTTGGATCATGCCCTGGAAACATTTTGAGAGTTTTAGCTTACAGATGTGCTCTATATAATTTTGAGTTGTATAATTGTATGCTTTGGCATATGGAGCTCAAGTGAATTCTCTGTACTTGCTACTTTCCACTCTTCTGATGATATTAATTGAGAGATCTTTTTCCCAGTGTCCTTTGGATCTTTGAAAGGGAGGGATTGTAAAATGATTTTATATATTGTAGAGATGGAGTCTAAGTCCTTGAGATTGAGCAATATTTTTTCCAGCATGGATGAGGGTGCAAGATGAGGAAAATCTGGGTGCTTTGTTTAACAAAGTTTCTGATTTGAAATATAGTGAAAGAAATGTGTAGTTGAATGTTAAATTTGGAATGTAATTGTTCATAGGATGCAAAGACGTTGTCTATATAAAGATCTCTAAGCTAAGTTAATTCCAAAATTTTTCCTAGATATTAAAACTGCATATGTTTGTGAAGGTTGAAAGAGGTGGTTCTTTGCAGAGGTGCCAAGCAGATAGCCTGCCTTAAAATGCTTTCTACATTGGTTCCAGATTCTAAGTGAGTGAGCACAATTGTTATTTGTATTGCCGATAACGCAGTTTATTGGAGCAGAGCAAGGAATGTAAGAAGTACTGCAGGATTTTACTTTTATTAGCTGGTCCAAGCCTTGTATGTTCTTCTATTTGTGTCCAGGTTCTTATCGCCTGTATATTTGCTGCCCAGTAATAAAACTGAAGTTAGGTAGAGCCATGCCGCCTTCTGCCTTTTGTCTTTGTAGGGTCGCTCTTTTGATGCGTGGATGTTTTGAATTCCAAATAAATGAGGTTATTGTTGAATCTAATTGCCTAAAGAATGATTTATTGATGTATATTGGAATGTTTTGAAATAAAAAGGAGCTCAGCAAGAATATTCATCTTAACAGTGTTAATTCTTCCAGCTAGTGTGAGATGAAGGGTTGACCATCTATGCAAGTCTTGTTTAATTTTTTCCATGCGATATAAATTTTGTTGATATAGAGCTTTATGTTTACTTGTGATGTTTACCCCGAGGTATTTAAACTGTTCTGCAATGATAAAGGTAGGGTGTCTAATCTAATATTATATGCTTGAGAATTCACTGGAAAGAGTACACTTTTATTCAGATTAATTCTGAGACCAGAGATTTTTTGAAATTCTGTGAGTGCTGCTAAGACTGCAGGCACAGAATCTTCTGGGTCCGAAATATACAGTACCATATCATCTACATATAATGAGATTTTCTGTTCCAGTATTCTCGCTAATCCCTTTATCTGATCAGTATTTTCGACAATGTATTGCCAGTGGTTCAATGGCAATCGCAAAACTTGCAAAGTTAGCCGATCAAGATAGCAGAGTGCATAGAGTGAGATGGTGCATGCCTTTCTCCATAAACACCAGGGACTGCTGAAACTCATCAGTAAGGGAAGCAATTTAAAAGCCAAAGAAACAAGTGGATCTTCAGTCTGTATTTGAATGTCGACACAGTTGGAGCAGAAAACTGCTGATCAGCTAAATTGTGCCATTTTCACCCTTTGTTTTCATCATTAAGTAGAGTTTAGGACCAAGAGGTTCTAGTCATCCCACTCTATTTTGCTGATTTTTCTAATAAGTAAAATGTAGGTTGACACATCAGAACAAAACAGAGCAGAATATCTCTAAAATGGTTGTTATATAAAGTATAATGCTGTTTTTAATGAATAAATTGGTAAAACAAAATTTTGCAGCCCTAGTTTTTTTTTTCCATGTTTGGTAATAGAGCTGTAAGACTCTAGCACTATTTACTGTGCCAGTATCGTCAGTTGCTGTTTGTCATCATTTTTTTTTCCCAATGGTAATGATTGCTATTTGTTTATAGCACACAATGTGTATAGTAAATTACAGCACGTTGCCGAGTTTGGTAAGGTATGTGTTTGTGACCTTTGTGTATCTCAATTTTTCCATACATTTAAATAAACCATATGCAACATGGACCTAAAAAGGGTTGTCTTTTTAAAGAAATAAACCAAAACAAACAGTAATCTGCTATTCAGAAAGATTTGTGATACAAAATTGTTACAGCGTACAGAGGAATGCATAGCAGAGATGGAGAGAACGATAAAGAAGGGGGCTACTGTATAAAAGGAAGAATTTCAAAGCAAATAGTGCACTGCTACTCCAGACATCTTGATTTAGACAGGAATTCAAGGGTGTTTAAGTGAACAATTGAGTGAGGAGCTGTAGGTGGAATACTGAGTCACACCTCCAGCGACTTAGGTACAGATTCTGACATGGGCACTGTATGAATGAAGTTTAGATTTTCCCATGTTTATGTAGACCAGGCGTTCTCGCTCTGTCCTGGGACCCCTGTGCTGCAGGTTTTGTTCCAACCAGATTCCTAATCATTGACAACAACTGATAGCACTGATCTCATTTAATTAGCTGGTATTTTTTCTTTTTATTTGACATTCAGAAAATCATAGCAGCATGATTTTTTTACATTTATAAGACATTTATAAATATTTCTGCTTTTGCTCTAGATTTAAATGCTTAACTCTCTTTTGTTGATTTCATTATACTTTTGCCCTTTCTCTGTGCACTTTTCTCCTTCATTGTATCTTAACAATGACAACTTAAAACAAGCAGAGCAGACACCCAGGCAAACAACACTGAATAATCAAAGGCTGCAGCTACTTTAGAGTCAGACCCGCTAATTAGTAAATAATGGATTAATTAAACAATTAGAACACATAGAGAAGTAGAATGAAAATCAAGATGAAAATACTGTTAAAAAGACAAAAAATACATTATTCCTATATTACTACTTGGTACATTTTAATATACTGTATATATATATTTTTTTAGCAAACTTAGTTTTCTAATTTCTATATTGTTCCTTAAACACAGAACTTGGGAAATATCAGTTCACTTAATTAGCCCAGGAGTTCAATTAAAAACAGAAGCTGGTTGGAACAAAAACCTACAGCGACAAGGGGTCCCCAGGACCGACGTTGAGAACCCCTGATGTAGACTTTCTCTGAGTACTCTGACCTCTGTCCAAATTCCAAAGACTTAAAATAAAATAGGTTGACTGGCAACTCAAAATCGCAATTGAGGTGTGCATGAGCATGATGGACTGCTAAGGGACATGTCTGGTTTCTGCCTTGAGCCCAATGGTGCCAGGATAGGATTTGCTCTCCTGTGACTCTGTATTTGAACAGACTTTTATTCTTCAGGTGTATTATGTACTAGTTAGATTCACAATCTAATAGGAGGTAGAGGTTTCCAAATATTCAACTCCTTCTTTTGTGACATATTAAAGTTTGTCATGCAAAATTTTGAATGTTTTCAAAACTATTTTTGTAAAAGGTTTCTGTTAGGAACCTAATATTTATTTTACCCTGAGCCATTTCATATCTAGCAGCATGTCCTAACAAGATTATATAATAAATAATGTAAATCATGTCGTAGACCAGCCATTTTGAAAATTCTTAAAATGGCTGCCACAATTCTCTAGAACTCTAAATCTAATTGATTGCAGCCATATTTCTGTTGATATTAAATGACCACTATTTGGAATGGTGAACCATTGGTTAGTCGAAGTCTTATGAATTTCTGAAAGTTGTAAGCGCTTTATTATACTTCTGTTGTATAGTAACTTTTGTTAAAATGTATTGATTAGTTCTGGACCTGTATTTCATACCAATTTTCAAATATGAACTAAAAAAAGAGATTGCTTGAAAAATTGATTGGCGGATTGTTTTGGTGACAAATGGTACATTAGCGTGTTTAAAAAACAATGGTAGAGTAACAATGTATTTACATCAAGCAGCTTTTGACACTGATATTTCTTTACGAGGTGTATTATCTGAACACAATTCGCAGAACTCTTTCAACCTTCCATCGATGGAGGTTCCACCCACCCAGCCTTTAATATGAGATTAATTTTAGGTATTGATAACCTCAGGAATTTTAGCCACCAATCATTGCAAGTAAATGTTTTATAATTGATTTTTTTTTTTAACTAATGTACCATATTGAATGATATGGATTAAAAGAAACAAACAACAGCAAGGAAAAAAGGCTGACAGAATAAAATTGAACAGTCACCTTCATTCTATATAGGTTATTATGTCTGCATATATTATTAATTTAGAAAGAGCCTGAGGCTAACAAATTACAATAACAGGATAAATGATCATTATAGGCAAACATTTCTTTTCATCTACATCCAGAATTGTTTGCTCTGTGTACTGAAGCTAAATTGTTTTCAATTAAATGTATCTTATTACTTATTATGCTCTCCCACATATCAATCAAGGTTTAGAAAGAAAATTGGAGCAAGTTTTAGCAGAAAATTATAATACAATTGCAGCTGTAGTTTTGTTCCTGAAGCCTAATGGTCTATGTACATAAAACTATCAGAAATGAAGTTACCAATTAGTTCCCTATTAACTTGAAATGTTTATCCTGTTGCCATATGCATTATTGCATTTAAATTATTATATCTCATTTGGTTTATTTTTATGATAATATTTATTTATGTTTATCAGTCTTTATTCTACCGTATATAGTGCCTTTCACTAGCAAACAGTAGAATTCTTTAAATTGATTTTCTGCAACTGAAACACAAGCAGTTTAAGGGTAGGTACACTTTATTATCCCATAGGGAAATCTATTTGAAGCTGAAACATACAAACATAGAATGTTGTTTTACAGGTATGTGAAATAAGAAATGTCCTATTTTTATAAGCACAATACACATCTTGGATTCTTACATATCAGAGTATTGAATTCTCTTAGTGCACTGTAACAACATAGTGCTCGTCAGAGCCCCTGTAGCCACTAGAATTCAACAGGCTTACAATGCTGAGAATAAAATGGGAATCTTATTCTGCAGCCCTAATGACAAAGTTGAAATATTGGAATCAGTGAATGGCTGCTGACTTACAATACAGAGAACTGTTTTGAAATAAAGAAAGAAAGACTTTATAAATGTGAAACTTTTAGAGAAGCACATTAAATAAATACATAAATTCATACATCCACAAACACTAAGGTCTGAGCCCACACCAGAATGACAAAAAAAGAAAAATGTTCAAAAGAAAACTTCTGACTCTGGCAGTCCCAGTCACAGTGAGGCATTTTACAGGCATATTGCTGTCGGTATAAAGGAGCCCCAGCAATGTTTTGACACACTTCTGCTGAATAATTTGTTGGCCTCAGTGTGTGTGTCAGAGGGAAGATGTGCAGCATTGTTCATAGTGGCACTCAGTTTTATTTAAGTCTTTCCTGTTATGACCTCCAGGGTCCTAAATTCATCCTGTAACTGCCCTTTAATTAGCTTGTTGATTTGGTGGGCCTCTTTGAAGTTATGTTACTTTCCCAGCACAACACAATGTTAAGAAATGAACTGGCCATCACAGAGTTGTAGAAGTGTAGTCCTAATGAAGAAGAGCTTGTTCTGCCTTTTCTTATACAGTCAAAATCGTTTCACAACACGCTTGGAAGTGTATCGGGCACGAACAAAGGAGATTTTTGAGGACCTCAGAAAAAGAGTTGTTGATGCTCATCAAGCTGGAAAAGGTTACAAAACCATCTCTAAAGAGTTGACTCCACCAATCCACAGTCAGACAGATTGTGTACAAATGGAGGAAATTCAAGACCATTGTTACCTCCCCAGGAGTGGTTGACCAACAAAGATCACTCCAAGAGCAAGGCGTAATAGTCGGGTGAGGTCACAAAGGACCCCAGGGTAACTTCAAACCCACTCAAGGCCTCTTTCATATTGGCTAATGTTCATGTTCATGAGTCCACCATCAGGAGAACACTGAACAACAATGGTGTACATGGCAGGGCTGCAAGGAGAAAGCCACTGCTCTCCAAAAACATTGCTGCTTGTCTGTAGTTTACTAAAGATCACGTGGACAAACCAGAAGGCTATTGGAAGAATGTTTTATGGATGGATGAGACCAAATTAGAACTTTTTGGTTTAAATGAAAAGCTTATGTTTGAAGAAAGGAAACACTGCATTCCAGCATAAGAACCTTATCCCATCTGTGAAACATGGTGGTGGTAGTATCATAGTTTGGGCCTGTTTTGCTGCATCTGGGCGGGACAGCTTGCCTTCATTGATGGAACAATGAATTCTGAATTATATCAGAGAATTCTGAAAAATGTCAGGACATCTGCCATGAACTGAATCTCAAGAGAAGCTGGTCAGAAGACAACCACCCAAGCAAAATGTTGTTCACAAAGAATGGTTAAAGAAGAATAAGTTATGTTTTGAATGGCCAAGTCAAAGTCCTGACTTAATCCAATCAAATGTTGTGAAGGACTAAGTGAGAGTTAAGGAGGAAACCCACCAACATCCCAGAGTTGAGTGTTCTTTATGGAGGAATGGGCAAATTCTCCATGCAGTTGAGGAATGATCAAAAGTTACGAAATGTTTAGTTGCAGTTTGCTGCAAAGTCACACAGATACTGAAAGCAAGGTATACATATTTTGCCACTACAAATATGTAATATTCAATCATTTTCGTTAATAAATAAATGACAAGTATATATTTTTGTCTCATTTGTTAACTGGTTTGTCTATCTACTTTAGGACTTGAGGAAAATCTGATGTTTTAGGTCATATTTATGCAGAAATAGAAAATTCTAAAGGGTTCTACAAACTTTCAAGTACAACTGTATACTTTAGGTGTACAGAGTGAAGTGAAAAGGAGACGGACTGTTCCATGTGATGCTCCAGTTTGCTGACATGCTATCAGAAACAGTAAATCTACAGCACTAAAATGTCACCTAATTATTAAATAGCATTTTATAATCTGCAAGAATGGGCTTTTCATTAATAAACTGGTTGAATTAAAAACAGCAAGCTATGGCCCTTCAGTCTGACATCACTGTTCTGGGGCATGAAAGTCACAAGAGGAGTTTCAGCAATGTTACATATAATAATGATACTCAATAAAACTGCTACAAATACATCCATGCCTCCTTTACTTTTTGATGTTGGCCTCTAAACAGCAAATGAATATATTTTATTTATTTTATATATTTTAGTTGCTGATACATCAGTTATCAATACATAGGATAATCAGTAGCCTCAAAGCCTCTTTAAAACTGCACATAAACTTATTTTTTTATAGTTTCTGATTCTTTTTTATGTATAAGTTTAAAAATGTTATGTTTTATAGAAAATATTAATCAGATATGATTTATGGAAGAAATATGAAATCTATAAATAAATTATTATGGGTGCATCTTATTTACCACATTTATGCACTAATTACCAGGATATATCTTCAAGATGAAGCTTACAATCAGGCAAAATAATTAACATTTTATTAAGTATGAGAAAATTTATTGCAAGAAAGTGAAGTAAAAGTAAAGGTTCGGATACATATCAGTCAAGGTTTAGAAAGAAAATTGAGACGCTTTAGCAGAAAATTATAATACAATTGCAGGTATGGTTTTGTTGCTGAAGCCTAATGGTCATGTATATAAAATCAGAAATGAAGTTATCAATTAGTTTCATATTAAGTTGAAATGTATCCAGTTGCCTTATGTATTATTGCATTTAAATGATTATATTTACTTTGCTTTATTTGTGAGATAATATGTATTCGCTATCAGTCTCTTATTCTACTGTATATAGTGCCTTTCACTAGCAAATAGTATCGCAAGGCACATTACAAGTTCAGAAGCTAGTAGAATTCTTTATGTTATGTTTTGTAGGAAAGATTAATCAGATATGATTTATGGAAGAGTTTAAATATGAAATCCATAAATAAATTATTATGGGTGCATCGTATTTACCACATTTATGTACTAATTACTAGGATACATCTTCAAGATGGGCTTACAATCAGGGAAAATAATTAACGTTTTATTCAGTATGAGAAAATGTATGTGAAAGAAAGTGAAGTAAAATTAAAGGTCTGGGATAATTTAATTAAAATGAGGAGGGGAAAAAATTTTAATTTAAAATTTTGTTGATGACAAGAGAAAAGCCAAGCAAAATGACACCTTTGTTGGTTAACTAAAAAGATTACAATATGCAACTGAGGCAAACTCAGGCCTCTTCTTAGCAAATGATGACAAGGAAATACACAACTTCACACTAGTTCTTCTTTTAACATCTTCACCTATAAAGGAGTTTTTCCACTATCATAAAGAATCCACATTTTTATGTTATCTTGATGCTTTTTGAAAAGTCCTCGAAGTCTGGAGAAGTTTAAATGGTGTATAAATCATTAATTCAATGTAAATGAAGTCTTTAATATATTTTTGAATATTTTATTGGTTTGATGAATGCATTTTAAAATGTGTGCATAATGCATGGTAGCCATAGCATGCATGCATACACAAATATATTTAAAGAAGTCATGTATTAATGATATTTTTTCACTGTGATAGGAAGAAAACTTGTATTATATGCTGTTTTACAAGTTGAAGGTTGTTTTTATTGTATATTTTATTGCAGAAAGAACTAGCAAATAAGTATAGACAATGTGATCTTGTGCAGAAGGTGATTTGTTAGAAACTGAAAGGTTGCAAATGTCAAAGTGGCCTTAACCATTGCCACTGCCTTAAATTGTGAAGTAATTTCATAAAGGTTAACTTTACAATGGTTAACTGTTGTCACAAGGACACCACTGTGGTACCCTAATCGGTGTGGAATGACAATTTAAATTCTTATCAAAGAAGTTTGTTTGTGTTCAATATTTTATCATTGGGGTATGTTAATGTTGCTTTGGTTTATTGCCTGCTTTTTTTTCTTTTGCCTGTGCAATGTTATTTGTGTTTTGTGTGTGGTCCCCCAAGAGAGGGGGGTCGCTAGCGTTCACCCTGTAAATCCGTGGTTCATTTCAAATGCAGTATAGAGTTGGTGTTGCTTTGTGGTTTTGCTGTGCTTGTGTTCTTTCTATTCATTTGATATTAGTCCATTTTCTGTGTTTTTGTCTTCTTGGATTGTGTATTGGACTTGTTTGCTTTGATTGGCTGCTCCATTTTGCCCTGTGTGTTCTATAGACCTTCATGTACTTAAAGAGCATTTTGGATAACTCTTCAAATTTTACATTACCCTTTTGTATCTAGATGGGGTTTTTGATGTGATTCACCTAGTGAGTGTTTTTGAAGGCCCATGGAACTTTTAGCACTTTGGCCTCTCAGTATAACAATCATCAGCACTAGTGTTTCTCCCAAAATGGTAAATTCTGGGGGCTTGATTATGTAGGCAGGACATCTTGAACAAGGTTTTTGGATTTCTGATATTGAGGACAGTACTGCTTCTTGGCTCCAGCAAAGAGGGTCTGAAGTTCTGGACTTCTTCAGAGTTGGCAAAGATGCAGAGTTATTTGCATATTGAGGGCATCATTGTCACCTTTCATCACTTTTATCTTAGACTTGAGGCACTGTAGTTGAATAGCCTTTTGTTAAACCAGTACTAGTCCCTACACTGCAGAGAGAGCAGCCAGAGATCAACATAAGAATAATATGGAGGTAAATGGTAAAGACATTTTGTTACCCCATTTGGATGGTAATGGGAACATTTCTGCTCCACTGCAGAGGACAGATGCAGACATCTGACCTGCAGAATGCTGCATGATTTGTATGGCCTCTCCAGAGGGCTTCCGGTATAAGTGTCAAAGGTCTTAGTTAGATCTATAAAGGCCCCAAATAGCATTTGGATGAAATATAAAATTAGGTCTGACTCTTTGAGGTCATACAGGATCCCTGGACATCTTTCATAAAAGAGTAGGTGTTTTCTGATGTCCTGGCTAAATTACCCATCATGGTCTGGCCTTCAAATTATCCTCATCTCTAAGTGGCTAACTACATCTCCTCTCTTCACTACCTAATAACTAATACAGTATGTGTTGAGCAGGTGGATGCTGCACATTGGTGGTGGTTGAAGGCTCCCCACACTATGTAAAGTGCTTTGAGTGTCTTGAAAAGCACCTATATAAATGCAGTATCTTTGTTCTTGGATTGCTGGCACATAAATCATATTGATGGTACCTTGGGATACTAAGGCCACACTGAAACTCAGGAAGAACTTCCTCTGCAAGTGGAGGAAGATAATAAAATGGTGACAGTATTGGCATTTTTCAAGTCTTATAGAATTTCTTCATTCTTCCAGATCTTGATGGGGATCCTTGAATGTACAAGTGAGTCCTTCGTGACTTGCCTTTTATATCTCTGCAGGAATACCATCCAGGGTGCAGGCTTTGTTGTTCTCCATTTGCTTGATGGCTTGAAGAACATCTTCCTGGTTTTTGTTCACCATAAAATTCAAGATTCATGAAAATACACTTTTTTTTCCATTAAAGAAGACCAAAGCTTGAGGTTACATATTTTTACTGCTAATCATGGCACCAGAGAGTGGTGATATGTTTCATGTTGATTACAACATGCAAGTAAGAATTTACTGTACTCTGACGGGTGACAATAATAATTCTATATTTCTATAAAAGGTGATGCCTCTAAATCCTTCAAACAAAATGGTGCTTAATTATGTCAGCAAACAAAATATTTTTTACTGCTAATCATGGCACCAGAGAGTGGTGATATGTTTCATGTTGATTCAACATGCAAGTAAGAATTTCACTGTACTCTGTATGGGTGACAATAATAATTCTATATTTCTATAAAGGGTGATGCCTCTTAAATCCTTCAAACAAATGGTGCTTCAATAGTCAGCAAACAAAAATAAATCCAATAAATAAACTGAAATTATAAACAATTCACTTGATAAACTGAAATATGCCAAATAGTAGAATTCAAACACCCACTTGAGATGCCAAGAGAATTCTTCTAGCGGATGCCAGCTGACATCATGACTAAATAATTGAGGCCATCTCGGTTCATGTCCTATCGTTCATCTGCTATGCGCTGCTTTTCTGGCTTCAACAACCTCTTTAGTCATTATATACCATTAATGAAATATCTTGTGACTTAATTTAAAATCCATATTCTTTTCTCACATTTTATTACTTATTTTGCAGTACTATAATTTGAATCTTGTTTACTGTTATGACTGAAAAATAAAAGTATGCTATTTCTGAATATGCCATTAAGAAAGATGTTCTATATATAGTTGTTAACTACGCTGATAAAACAACCGAGAATAATTTAAATTGTTAAGAACAGGTCAATTATTCTTTGTATATATACAAAGAATACAACATATGGCTATAAAATATAAATCATCAGCACTGCCCAAATTTTACCCATCTTGAGGAAGAACCTGCAGCTGTACTTACTAAACTATTTGACTTCAGCACACAGCAGCTGCGATGTCAGCACCACTGAGATATAAACAAAGAGTGATGGATAAAGCAGATGACACTGTTTTTAAAACTAATACATCAGATCTCTAAAATTATGCATTTTTCACTGATTCATTCAAGTAAACAGTTTCAATAAATTAGAAAAATGAAGGAGTTTTTATTATTATTTTTGAGGAAGAGGTTAAAATGCACTGATAATATTCTCAAATATAGCTATCAATACAAGCATGTATCATTCTTGAAAGTACAAAATATATTTATTTTTGTATATAGTAGTAAACGGCAATCTTTGATTGTATAAGTTCAATAAAACACTGCAGTTAATTATCTTTGATGTAATTAGTGCTGTGTCCAGAGCAGAGCAGCCAGATCCATGCAACCTTCAGACGCTACAGATATCTTGACACACTATGGGTCAATGGCTTAATTATGTTGAGGCATTACATTTTAAAGGACAACAGGCTAAATCAGGATGAATTTAATGTAAAGATCAGTTGATAGGCGCACTTTATATTAAAAAATATAAAAGTATGAGCTGAAGTGTGAGTATTTAGAGTTGATATCAATGTTAAGTGACACGTTTGTAATGTTGTGTTGACATATCTGTCGAGAGGGAAGGACCATAAGAATACCTGAATGTCTGCTGAGAGAACAGCAGGAAGTTTCTTTGAGGGCTTAGGAAAGCACCTATAGGATAGAGTGGCACTTGTACAAAATAAGTCCAAGAACGTTTTTAAAAGATGTTTGTGTTAGCAACAAATTAAATAATTAAATTTTATAATAAGAATAAGAAGGGAATTTCAAAGTCATGATTGACCTGGGATTTGCCAGAAATTCTAATGATAAAATCACGTGAAATTCAATTCATCAGAGATACCTAAAGCAGAAAATGAAAGTTCTTTTAACATCCTAAGAGTAATTTTGAAAACACTTCATTCACTTACAAGGAAATTGGTGGAGTTGTGCCAGGATCAATTCATGTATTTTAAGAGTTTAGAATTAGTCAGGGCATTCTTCTGCATTCTGATTGTCTGAACCTTTCATATTATATAAGGTTAAAACATAAGAGAGAAGCAATCAAATTAAATAACTGCATTTTTAATAGTTCAGCCTAAATGTGCACATATCTGCACATACAGACTCAAGTTTAGAAAAGAAATGAATGTAATCCAGATGTGTTTGAGATGGGGAAGGAGAACCAGAATACCTAAGAATAAAACTCATGCAGACATAGGTGCAAATCCAACACATAAGTGTTACAGTTTGGGATTTGTGTCTAAGATGGAGTCTGTAGAAAGCACCAACCAGCCTACTGTTTGTCGCCAACTATATTACGAAACAATGAAAACAAAGTAGCTTTAATGATATCATTAATGAATCTGCAATATTAAAAAAGATTAGTTCTACATTTTTCACCTCAGTACTAATATCATGAAGCACTTTGTTGAGGTTCATGAAGAAGATGTTTGTGTTCAGTTACTATAAATCATCCATACATCCATTATCCAACCCGCTATATCCTAACTCAAGGTCATTAAGGTCTCCCGGAGCCAATCCCAGCCAACAGGGCACAAGGCAGGAAACATACCAGGCAGGGCGCCAGCCCACTGCAGACTATAAATCATCTTTCACTTATTTTCTACTATAATGAGACAAGTACAAGATGGGTGACAAAAACGCTGAAGAAGTTGGTCATATTTGTCACTGAAACCGAAAGTTAGACAAAAATGGTTATTAACTTCAATAGTATGACATTCATATAAAATTTATAAAGGGCAATCACTGAAATTTGAGGACAACAGGGACTGTTGATTGAAAAGAGTTGGTCTTACCACATTTATGGCATATGTTGTATCCGTAACATTTGATTCATACCACAACAATGGCTGATCTAGATTCTTTAGAGCATTAGAATCATTTTGATGAGAACAGAATGTTCAGGTTAACTTCTCTAAATGAAATGAAGTTGATTTTGAATGTCATGCTATTTGCTAACTAATTTTTTTGTGTTTATGGTTCTCGTATGAAAAAACTTTTCTAAAGTTTATGTGAAATATAACTTCAACAAATTTCCATGTTCTTGAGGTAGAATGTAATTTAAACTAAGAGCTGTGTTCTACCTAACTTATTACATTCATAATTTTGATGACTTGTCACTTAAAAACCGAAACATTCAGCTCCGGTCTTTTCTTGTTGTTTGTACATCACAATCCTGAATTCATCTTGTCATTCTTCTCCTGCTTTTACTAGCACTGCTATCTTTTTTCTAATTTGGAACCGTATATTCAAGAAAAAATAAGCTGCAATAAATGCAAGATCTAATGGCACTTTCTATACATAAAGTGTCATTAATGTGAAGATTAGTTATGCATTTTGTAAGTTTAGTCCCCAACCTCTTGTGTAAAATTTTTGTCTATAACCAACACCAGTTGACTGATGGTAATTCATAGGAAGAGGATAACTATTTAGACCAAGATGGGTAAGAAGTTCAAATACAAGAGAGACTACTAGCTGTTACACCAAAAAGAAGATTACATAACTAATTGTAGTCATGAGCAAAGATTTCAAGCCAGAAGTCCTAATACAGTCCCTAATTTCTTTTCCCTAACTGCTCTTGTTGCACACCTTGTTTTAAAAAAATGCAACATTAATACTAACATATACATCTCCATTTTAAGTAGAGGCTTTTTCAGTATACATGCACTGGTTAATGAGTCCGTAATTGTTGAAATTAAAGATTCAGGAAGATGCAATACAATTTATTATTAACTGTTTCCAGTCTTATTAGAGAATCTAATGGTGTCTTTTGATATGTTTTTTTTTACTATAACATTCTTTTCATTTAGTCTTCTTTATTGAAATATTTAACACCCTGTGCTTTTATTGTGTATCGGGTCTTTTTGTATTTGTGGTCCCATGACTTTGTCTTGTTTATGTGTTTTTCTACCATTGAGCTAGGTTTTTTCCAGCAAAAACTTGCCTCTCATTTTGAAAGGTTGAGGAGAGAAACAAAGCTCTTGAGAGCTCTCCAGCAAGGGATGTGAACTAACGTCTTTTTATTTCCAGCTAGTATGAGAAACTAGCAGTTGTACCACTAACTGACATTCTGCTTAAATCTGTTCTCATGGTTTTGTTTGGAAGTCTCAGTGGCATGTTAATTGTTTCCAGCAAGTAAAATTACATTTATTTTCTGTGAAATAGCTCTACCCCTGCTGAAAAAGTAAAGCACCTCTAAATGTCATGATGGATAGATGAGAGTCACCCAAGTGACTTAAGCTGTTTAGTGCATAAGGTGGCTCAGAAGGTAATCTAAGGTGAGTTTTGGAAGTATTCAGATCCTCTCACTTTGAGCACACTTTATTGTGCTATAGTTTTAATTTTGCCATTTTTCCCTCAATCTATACTCAAAACCCAGAATGACAAAGTGAAAAGTATTTCAGAAAGATTTGGAAATGTATTAAAAACCAAAATTGAAATCTCTAATTTGTGCAGGTATTCAGAACCTTGTTGTAGCACTCAAATTGTGGTCAAGTGCACCTGTTTGCTTTAATTCTCCTCAAGATGTGTCTAGAACTCAGTTTGAGTCTACCTACGGCAAGTGTAATTAACACACACCTGTGTGTATAAGGCCCCAGAATTCACACTGCATACCAGGACAAAACCAAGCCATGAAGTCAAAGCTGTTCTCTGTAAACCCAGAAATAAATTAGTGGTAAGGCCAGATCAGCATAAGGGTAGAAAACCATTTCTAAAACCTAGTATTCCAGAGCATAGGCATCCATAGTGAGAAATGGAAGAAGTGTAAAACCACCAGGCCTCTTCGTAGTGTTGTCCATCCAGCCAAACTGAGTAACGGAAAGAATGGCCTTGGGCTGGGAGATAACCAGAAACCTAACGGTCACTCTTACAATGCTTCAAAAGTCCTCTGCTGAAATGGAAAGCCGGTTGTAATGAAGATCTTCTCTGCAGTACTCCATCAATAAGTCATTTAGTGAAGAGGGCCAAGACACTTCAGTTAAAGGTATGTGACAGCATGAGCCTTTTGTCTGATGAGGAAAAATGTAAAATGTTTTGGCAGACCTCTAAGCACTATGTCTGGCAAAGATTGGGCATTGTCATTACATGCCTAATACCATCTCTGTGGTGAACCATGGTTTTGGCAGCATCATGGCATGGGACTTCTTCTGAGGTACAGGGGTAGTAGTCAGGTGCGGAAGGATGACTTCAGCTAAATACTTAAAGGACTTTCAGAAACACCTCCTCCAAAGTGCTGATGACCTCAGTCTGGTGCAGAGGGTTTTACCTTTCAGCACAACAGTAACCCAAAGCACACAACCAAGACAATGCAGTGGCCTAGGAACACGCCTGTGACTGTCCGTGAGTGGCCCAGCCAAAGTACACACTTAAACACCATAGAACATTTGTGGAGAGACCTAAGATGACAGTTTACAGATGTGTCCCTTTCAGTTACAGACATTTCCCAGTCCTCTCCAGAGATTGAAAGGACCTACCAAGAAGAACTGCCCAAATCCTGGTTTTCAAAGCTTGAAGACTTATCCATGAAGACTCAAAGCTGTAACTGCTGCCAGAGTTACATGAATGGAAGATGTCAGTTTTTATTATTAGAAATTTTGCAAACCTTCTGGTTTTTACTTTGCCATAATTGGTTTTGAATGTAGATGAATGGGCAAACTGTAAAATTTAAAATTTAATCTACAACAGAATTAAAGGATCTGAATACACTGTAAGCAGGGAAACCTCAGACAGAGGCTTTTCCTTTAAGGCAGCCCATAGTACTTACTACTAAAAAGCTGAAGGTTGGGCAACCAGACAGACTCTTGAGAGAATAAGGAATGGAAGACAGGCAGAAGTTCCACATAACTCCTGAAGGGTGCAGCCTGAATATCTTACCTAGTACATGTGGGACACTTCTATTTGACAGAAGGAGAGAGTAAGCAGTTGAGAACTTGTCTTGGGTTTCTGGTCTGGTAAAGCTCCAAGGAGTACAATGGCTATTGGGTATAAAATAATAGCATCTGTCCAAAGGACTACTGGAAGAGCAAGTTTTACTTTGTCTGTTTTTATTTTGATTTCTCCAAATGTTCATCCTTCCATCGTTTCTACCATTATTTTTAATTTTCTGTAGTTTTGGTTATTCTTCTGTTATGATAGCATAACACATACAGTAGTGGTGCCCTTTGTAAAACATTCATGAATATCAGTCTACACATATTTTAATCTGAGCAGTTGCAAATTTTGCCTTGAAATTGATAAATAATTAACTACCAGACTAGATTCAAAATATGCTTTTTTAAACTTTGTTTAAAAACACAAGTTTAAAACCTGCAGAAACTTTCTCAATTAACCAGGAATCTTTAATGATATCTGTTGAAGCAGAAGAAATGGCGTTAGAGTTAATCAGGGAGAAAGGAATGTGGTCAAACACAGAAACAGTAGATTTGATGGTAACCTTGAACTTTTCTCTCCGACAAATGTTGTCTTGAAAACAGACGCTTTAATCCTTGCAAATGTCTGCCAATTTTCAAGGTTATCAAATTAATCCTCAAAAGCTGATCACATGAGCTATTCCAGAAATATTTTAAAAGAGTCTCTGCCTTTGAAGTACTTTTTAAACTTATCAAACAAAGTAAAATTTATGCTGTTTTCTAAGCAATGCCGTAAAGTGCTATGTTAGATTTTCCAGGCTTAAAATGGCCAATTAGTTAAGTGACTATAGAAATTCACTCAAATTGTCATCCTGCTGTGGTACTTTAGATTTTTAAAGTTTAGATCCATAACAAGAAACCTAAAGGAAAAGTACAGTGATGTCTTATGTAATTTACATGTTATAGTATTATCATTAAATTCAAGAAAACAAGAGAAAACCCAGCTACATTCAGGCTCTGCCATTGCTTTAGTAGAACATTAAAACAAACTAGACGAGAGCAGCCAATTAGTCCAACAAAGCTCACCAGTCCTATTCACTTATCAAGTCGAAGTTTTGAAAGTCCCTAAAATCTTTCTGTCTACCACACTACTTGGTAGCTTATTCCAAGTGTCTTTCGCTTTCTGTGTGAAGAAAGATTTCATCAATTTACCTTAACAAGTTTCCAACTGTATCCCCATGTTCTTGATGAGCTCATTTTGAAATAACAGTCTCGATCCACTGTACTAATTTCCTTCATAATTTTAAACACTTCATTCATGTCATCTCTTCTTTTGCTTAAACTGTATAGGCTCAGCTCTTTTAATGTTTCCTCATAATTCAACCCCTGTAGCCCTGGAATCAGCCTAATCGCTCTGCTTTGGACCTTTTCTAGCACTGCTATGTCCCTTTAATAGCCTGGTGATCAAAGCTGCACACAGTACTTCAGATGAGTCCTCACCAGTGCATTATAAAGATTGAGCTTAACCTCCTTGGACTTGTACTCACACATGGTGCTGTATAACCTAACATTTTGTTAGCCTTCTTAATGGATCTGAACACTGTCAGGAAGTTTATAGCTTAGAGTCCACTCCCATAAGGTGACGCTGATTTTCAGACCGCCCATTGTGCTTTCAAACCTAACATTTTTACTTCCTAAGTGTAATACTACGGTAACCCTTTTTATTTTATGATATATTGTATCTTATTTCAAGAAAGATATTATATTTAAAGTTGTGTAATCATTAAATCTGTCCTGTCTCCATTAACAGTTGAGCCCATATCATCTCTGTTTTTCCCTTTTATTGCTTTTAACACTATTCTCAGTGTCCTAGTGGGGCTCAGAGTACAGTTAACAACTTTGAAACATGCCTTCTTGCACTCTAGGAGAAGTTTCAGAAATCTTTGTGCAGCTTTATTTTTGGGGCTTTGCAGAATAATTGTTAAGCTTTTGTAAGGTCTGTACTCTAGCAGTTAATGCAGAATACATAGTTTATGTGACTAGACTAAATTCAAAGTAGAAATGCAAAGCTAAATCAAACCGAATTTCAAAGTCTTTTATTTTCACAAAGTTGATACTACAATAGCTGTACAGTCTTTTATATGTTATGTGTACCATAATATCTTGAATTATGGGGCACATGCATCTTCTTCTTCTTCTTTCCGGCTGCTCCCTCTAGGGGTTGCCACAGTGGAACATCTTCTTCCATATCTTTCTGTCCTCTACATCTTGTTCTGTTACACACATCACCTGCATGTCCTCTCTCACCACATCCATAAACCTTCTCTTAGGCCTTCCTCTTTTCCTATCTACTCGTATCATAGCAATCTGATAAGCAAAATAGTCACACCTGAAAAATAATTACATAAATGGCACTCCAGTGGAATTCTTTAATAAACAATAACAAAAATTATTTACCCATTCCTGACCCTTGGCTTTTGTGCACATTGAGTTAAAAGAACAGGTTCTATGCTTGCTATATCCATAGCTTTCAACTAACAGAGATTGCCATACTTTATGACACAGAAGTACCCTAGACTCTATATCCCTGTGGTATGGCAGCATATACACCCTTTTCCTGTTCTGTTCTCTTGGGGTTCAGGCAAGATTTTCTTTTCCTACTCACTTTCTGAATTCTGTCCTAAGTAAATATTGTTTTAATAAAGGACTGAACAACAAATATTTATGCAGTAAAAAGTAAAGTGAACATAAGCTGAAAAGAAGCATCAACAGATAAAATGTTATCTGTATTTTTTTCTATGTCTTCAACATATCTGATGAACCTCTGTCAGAAAACAAGGATTGAAAAGTATTTGCACTTAGGGACAATACATTTTATCCATTCTGTATTTAATTCTGTCAAACTGGTAGGGTTTTCAGGTTGCACATATTTTTGAGTTTAGATGTACATTTTCTATCAAATCTATCAAGCTTTATGTCAAGACTTTTACGAACCATGTAAGTATATCTTTCTTTTAATTACTCTGTTGTGTTTTGTTTGTATACTTTATATCATTGTTCTGCAGGATGAGTAATTTTTATTCCAGTTGAAGAACTTAGCAGATTAAGGCATCTTACACCTAAGGTATCCATATAATTTACTCTGTTCATTTTTCACTAAATACTTAATGCCAAGGAGGCCACAGTATACAATTTGTTATGCCAGTTAAATTCTCAAAGCAGCTCAGCTAGATGATTGCAAGACCTTTTCGTGATTGTCGTTGGCACAGTGCATTGTGAGAAACTGCAAAGATGTTGTTAAAAAATGGACCAGAGATGTAAACACTATGAGTTCAAGGCTAACACTCTTTAAATCTGAGAGCTGAATTGTTGTGCTGAGTTTTAGAGCAGAGTTTGTGGCATCACGCATATTGCTTCTCTCGGAGACATTCCTTTGCAATGGTTTGATGTGTCCTAGCAACTCACCAACAAATTACTGAGATTATAAATATGGTATGATTACTTAATATTAAATAACAAATATATTCATCCAAAACACATATATGGTGCCAAGAAAATAAAGCTTTAAGAATACTCACAACAATGAACGGAATACATTTTTCAAAAAAAAAATCAATGACATATCTGAGGTTTATCGCTTCTTAACATAATTAAGCTTGTTATTATACAGGAATAGTCATACAGAGGTGCTTTCTAGGTCTGCTGCTGCCCTCGCTTTCCTTTTAATGTTTTGTTCCCTTGGTTATTTTCCAGTGCTTACTTTTCATTTTGTTTTATATTTTGAAATTACTCTTGATACTTTATCCCTTTGTGTTCCTTTGTCTGCTGGGAAGAGGCTATTCAAAGGTACAGTTTTTACTTTGCATTACTTCTTACAGCTGTGCGGGCTTTGTGATCTTGACTACTGAGTTGTTTTTTTTTTCTCTGTTTTTTCAACTTAGCTTTAGTAATTGTGATTTTGACTGATTGTGAATTTTAGTTTTCCATTTATTTTGGTAACATTTTTGTTAGTTAACGCTACTTTTTGTTTGTAGGTTTGGGGTTGAATTTGAAGTTTGATTTTCTTTTCTTTTTTGAGTTATAAAGGTGTTTTATTGGCTTAACTTCCCATTAGGACTCAGACAATAGGTATGGAGATATAGATACTCAGGGAATAGTAAGAAAAGAATAGGAAAATGGAATGCTTTTGACATAACAGATTTCTGTCCAATAGAATGGTGTTAACTGGTCACTTAACATAACTGTGTTCACATCAACATCCTCTTTTTTGGCCTTCTCCTGCCATCTGAGTTCTGTCAGTAAGGCCCACCCATACTCAAAGGAGCTGTTCCAGAAGGGGCTTTTAATGAGAACCATTTCAGTATATCCCAGAAGTATTTCAGAACCAGGTTCTGCCTTTTTCATTCAAAAGGTAAGAACATAAAATACAGTCCAGTAGATTTGTCATCACCATCCAATGAGTTTATCCCAATGTATGGAAAAAA
>NW_024382612.1:0-9883 GCF_016835505.1 Polypterus senegalus
GCCTTCTTCCATCTCCGAAACATTTCTAGACTTCGTCCTGTTCTTACCAACACACTACTGAAGTATCGGTTAATGCCCGAGTCACCTCATGTATAGATTACTGTAATGCTATTCTATCTGGCATCCCACAAAAACACATGCATCTCTTACAACTTCTTCAAAATTCTGCTGCCAGGATAATAACTTGCTGTTCTAAATCCACTGACCACATCACACGTATTCTCTTTCAACGTCACTGGCTCCCTGTTAACTACAGAATACAATACTAAATACTGCTCTTAACATTTAAAGCTCTCCACAACCTCACTGATCTCCTACAGACTGACACTCCTCTCACTCACTCAGATCCTCATCTGCAGCTCGACTTTCTGTACCACACATCAGACTCAGTGCTATAGGAGCTCGAGTGTCCCTCATTGTGCTCTTCAACTCAGGAACTCTCTTCTCTCTCATATACGTCAGCTCGATTCAATAACACATTTTAAAACTCCCTCAAAACTTATATTTTCAAACTGGCATAGCAATTGTGAATTTTGCACTGTTACTGCCAGTTATATTTGCTTGTTTGCTAATTATTGCTTTTTGATTTATCATTCTCTTGTTTTAATTTTACTAATGTTGTTTAATTTTATTGTAAGGTGACCTTTAGTGCTAAGATTATAAAACGGGATTTTCTAATGGCCAAATATAACCAAAACAATTGTTCATCCTTACCTATGAAATGTAATCCCTGTGATCCGGTTTGGAGCGTACAGCGGTTTATACAATCCCAAGCAGCACATTCGTGAGCCATCTTTATCCATTACTTCACTCCACAGCAGTGCCACCCGCAATATGGCGGGGACCTTGACGTACGATGCTGCTGGTCATGCGGCGTCTAGTAGTAATTCTAAAGTCTAAGCCTGCAGCCGGATATAATTGTGTTCGCTTAACTGTCACGTGATCCAATGTCGGCCGTAGAATGACGTCATCCAACGCGACAGCTGCTGTCTCGCTTTGTAAAACACTACGCACGCTAGACTGTTGCTGAGTGAACGAGTTCAGAAGCAATTCAATTGCCAAGAGGCAGGCAGTAAGTGCTCTGTATTTTGGGAACGCATTTTGTGGATGTGTGGAATCGCCGCGTTCGTGTGCCCCCCGCCGAACTTTGCTCGAGTGAATCCTCCTGTAGCCACCCACGTGCTGTTTCTGTTCATTGGTATCAGAGATTCACGTGATGTGGCTGAGTCCCACATTTTAAATCGTACTACTCAGTCACACCGCTGGCGCCTGTTCATTCCTCTCCATGTGTTCCTTTTGTCGATTCCTTCTCGAATCGCAGACATCGAGGAGACGGCCATTCCACACGTACGGCTCTTTGATTTCTGTCCTTGTTTCTCTTTTGTCCCTCCGCGGTGTTCAGTTCAAAGACTGTCGCGGAGGTGGTGACCGGCCGGCCATTAAAAGATTCGCGAGGAGTTAGATTACTAAAAGTGAAAAACGAACTGGAGTCCATGACCGTGGAGAAAAGTCTTAGAGAATAAGAGCTGAGAACAACAGTATCTGTATTTACATACCCGGCCTCAAACCTGCTTAACCCAAAGCCGATATTTACACGCATTGCTTGAATAGACACCTAAATGTGTGTCTCTTTTCCCATTTAAAATGCATAAAATATGACAAACTCTCATGTTTCAGTGCTAAAGCCAATCCAGTAATGTCTGTTAGTGAGTATTAGATAAGTTAATAGAGATTTGTGGTTTGTGTTACTGCCTTACAGTTCTGTCAGAATGAATTTGAATCTCAGCCTGTTTTTTAAGTCTCTATGTAGTTTCCATGTCTGCTCTTTTGTTCTTATTTTCTCCACTTCTCTAAAGATGCTCAGGTTTAGTGGCCTGGCAAATCTAACTTGTCTTGCTGTGGTTGTGGACTTGAATGTGAGTGTACCTTATGGTGGTCTATAGCTGGCTCCTGCCCTGTACTGGTACTCTGGTTTTCGTCCTGTACCCCAATAACTTCTATTTGTGTTTGTTTTGCACTGGACCACAGTGGTGAGGTGGAAGTTAAGGTCAATTTGGCTACTTATACATGTGACTTTATCATACAGACCCAACCAGGCTGTGTGGGTCACCCCATGTGCCACTCTTAGGTGAACACCACTGTCAGGACTGCCATCCCTCTTCTGGCCAAAAACCACTTTCATTTAATTAGAATATTCATGAAGGTCAATAATGAGCCGATTTTACTCTGCAGGCCCCCCTTTTAGGGTTACCCATAGTAAACTGGTCCGTCAGGTTGGAGTGTTAAGAAAGACTAAGGCACACAAGGCTTCCACCATGCCAATCTCACAATACTGGGTGGTGCTGCTGTTTAATAGGAGTTTATGAATGTGTTAAATACTAAAATATTTGTGATGCGTACAGAGTGTACTTAAACAAGATGAAGCTGAGAAACTTGAAACTTGTTTCAAAGTTGTTGAAAATGACAGTTGTTTGGAAGAACATTTTTGTTCAAAGTAGTGAATACTGTTGACACACAACTGTGCAACATGGCCACCTCCTTCTTCTACCCGGGTGGACCCTCCTTTCATTCCCAAACTTATTTTACAGCTAATGTGACATGAAAAGTGATGAGTTACTGTGTGATTGCTGTGAACTGTCTGAGTTGACATCAGCTTTAACTAACAGGATGTTATAAAAATCAAATATCTTTAGATCTGAATGATGCAGTTTTAATGGAATCGATTTACTGTTTTTTTTCCACAGAGAGAGAAAACTCTGCCATATACTGTAACATTTAAATGGCTGTGAAAGAGGAGACGTGTGAGGCTGACATGAATATCATGGAGGAGAGGATCGTAAATGTTAAGGAGGAGGACTGTGAGTGGGAGAGTGTCCACCTCAAACAGGAGAGTCTGGACATTAAGGAAGAGGACCATGAACTGGGGTCAGTGAGCTTTAAAGCGGAGGATGAAGAGGATGTCAGCACTGAGGTGGCCAGCTTTAGGAGTATGGAGAGTGTCAAGGAAGATGACCTTCATTATGGAGATCAAGATGGAGCAGTGACCGGGTTAGTCTCGTCTCATAGCAGACACTCTTCATCTCTGGAGTCTTCTATCAGTGTAAAACATGAATCATTACAGTCTGACAGAAAGATGGCTGAAGGAATTTCATCTCCTAGAACTGAGGAAGGTCATACACCACCTAAGACGTCATCTAAAACAAGTAAGTGAAAAATAACAATCGGTCAGGGTTATGGGCTGAAAGTGCTGTCTTGTGCTTTTTTTTTAAACAAACTTAGACAGACGTTCAAACTTTATTAAACACTGCAATTTCAGTACATTTTACAGGGTTTAGGAGTCTGCACTTCTTCAATTATTGTTTGTAACATTATTAAAACACACTAAGCCTGTCTTTGGTAAAAAGAAAGTTTGTGAACCCTTTGGAATTTTTTATTTCTGCAATAATTTCTCCTAATTCTTTGGTCTGATCTTCAATTAAGTCCATAAAACAGACAAGCACAGTTGTTTTAACCTAATAACAAACAATGAGACCCTTGTCATTCCTGAATACATTATTTAAACATGGGAACAGTCCAGTTTGTGACCCTCTGTCTTTAGAAACTTTCTGATCCTCCTTTAGCTGCAGTGACCTTCACCAAACATTTCCAGCAGCTGCTACTCAGGGATTCCTTCAATGATCTGCTGACTTCAGGCAAAGCTAACGAAGCCTAAGCTCTTCCTTTTGATTGGCCGGTCCGGAACACCAGCTTTCTTCTGTGTAACCCTTTCTCTTGTTGATTTCTTCATTTGTTTCATCTGATTGTCTTTTTCATTACCTAATTTCTCTCAAGCTTTCACTATCATGACATCTCCTATCAGATTTCTTTATAACAATTTTTAATTCAGTGCTACATTGATGATGGCATCCTGTCCTGGGGCCTCATGTATAAACGGTGCGTACGCACAGAAATGTTGCGTAAGAACTTTTCCACGTTCAAATCGCGATGTATAAAACCTACACTTGGCATAAAGCCACGCACTTTTCCACGGTACCTCATGCCTTGTCGTACGCAAGTTCTCTGCTCGGTTTTGCAAACTGGCGGCACCCAGCGTCAAAGCAATGGTACTGTTTCTTGTGTGATTACTCATTATTTTCATGACGCTGCTTTATAAATACACAGAAACTAACCTCATATTGTTTATTAGTGTAATGCATCTCATTGTAATTAACTTGTAACAATATAATGGTCCAGGGAACAGCCATAGTATTCCAAATACCATAACTGCTTTAGCGTTGCTACTCTAACTTCTCCTTCTTCTTCTTCTTCTTCTTCTTTCAGCTCCTCCCATTAGGAGTTGCCACAGCGGATCATCTTTTTCCATATTTCTCTCACTGCACAACTCGGAGTATTTATATCACTGTATCTGAGTGTGAATCACAGCAGCAGCTGATCGGAAAGAGAATTATCGGTATACAGCTTTAAGGACACGCTGTCTCAGCCACTGCAAAACGTTTTAAAGCCTTTCCTGTACGGACCTCGCGGTTCAGAAACAGTTTAATCCCAAGAACTTTAAATGCACTCAATCAATTGCTCCTTGTAGAACGGTTTGTACTTATAAGTACAATCACCCCACTGTAAACTTGCACTACAGTTATATCTCACAATCTGGGCCACTTTATAAAGCGCGTATTTACATATGATGACGATATCATTTTTAAGGTGAAATGCAGCAAAATATGTTTGTTAAATTATACACATAAAACTTTAACTTCATTTAAATAATCTATATTCTTCACTGGGAGTGTCGTGAAGGATAGAATAATTAAACATGTACTACGAAGATATTTCAATGTTCTTTAAACGCTTTGAAGAATCGGCGCTAAGCTTACAGATGGCTTAACGTCTATTACAGAGCTGATTGTATGGCGATCGGTTACTTGGGGAAAGAAAAGCAAGGACTCTTGGGCGGCCACGCCAATATATATTGAAAATAAAACAGAAAGAGAAAATAACAACACAGCTAAAAACGCAGCGACAAATTTCGACAAAAGATAAATGCTTGTCATGAGCACGAGGCTGCTGTGCAGTGTCCGCAACGGACGTGGCCATCCACCGTGATAAGCTACCTTACTGACATTGGCCGACGAAGGAGCCACCGATTCTTCCTCTGCCCAGTGCCACCACAAGCCTAGAGCCCTGAGTACTGCTGCAATAAATTATTTCATCAAGTGAAACACATGTTTAATAACGTGCTTTAACTCCTATCATCATGAAAATGATATCACGTATACATCTCAGTATTTTAGTTATTCAGAGAGCTGTAATATCACAAATGTAATGGACTCTGTGTCCAGTTGGATGAAGAGAGCCGGTTTAAGAAGCAAGTAGTGATTCACACATACAGAGCACATACAAGTAGAAGATCAAATACAAAACGAAGCATTTAACGTGCTACTTTAATTACGATGTGATTTGAGAAACTGGTTAATTAAACAATTTTAAGATGAAGTTTATAATGTTCTACTAAATGACAAAATAAACTACGAAATTAAAGTGGAAATGTCGAGATTGAAGTTGACATTTCGTGCTTTTTCCCCACCGTGTGCCTTTTTTCTCTGTACCCTAATAAACTTTCATATGACACTCAGACAGTGGGCTTACAACTCTTCTTTTCACGGCAACTTTGATATGTGACTTCTTTTTTATTTCCGGCACTGTGCGATTTTGTGAATGTGAGCTTTCAAGTTTCTCCAACACGCTATATCACTCGATCAACTTCATTTTGTTGATTATTCCACGGTTTATTTGAACAAATAGTATGTTTTTCCTTTGCCTCCACTTGGTATTAGCTGAAATTCTTATATTTTCCCCGTGCTTTTCCCATTGTCTTTTCACAGAAGGCTGCGCTTAAGGGCGATTTATATTGATTTGCATATTCAAATAGGCGTAATTCTGGGAGGATTTGGGGCGTTACATAATGCGCATGCACGAGCGTTAGTGTTCACGCTGATCGGGATTTATGTAGCGGAAGAACGTGGAAGTTGGAGTACGCACAGATTCCTGCATCTGGATTTTTCTGTGCGTAAACACATTTCGGCTTTCGTGCTTATGCCATGTTATAGTGCGAGTTCTACGCACGGCGTTATACATGAGGCCCCAGGTCCTGCAGAAGCAAAACAGTCCTAAACTGTGATTCTACCATGAGGTGATAGCAATGGTGTGCGGCAGACCAGAGGTGACATTTATAAAACTTTGCATGGAATTGAGTTAAAAAAAAAAACAAGAAAATGTGTATGTCCAGAAAAATATATAAGATTTATAAACCGGGTGTATGCACATTACTACAAAATTTACTTTTTGTAAGTCATAGTCACTTTTTAAATATGTGTATGTGAACACTCCTTTACCTGCCACCCTGTAAACATTCACATATGGAGCCTGCTAATCTGTCCCCTCTGTATGCAATCATGATTCTGCAGAATTAATGGGCTGGTAGATCAGCCTCTTTCTCCTGACACTTTGAGGCCCCATCACCTTCATTCAAGAACATCTTGCTTTGCTCTTCATCTGAGAGTAAAAGATCACACATGTAGTTACAGCGCCTCTCCTCTGTTCTCTGGGGTTCAGGAAAAAGGTGTAGGGCAAGACTGCCTGTGCAGGAAGCCACTGTCAGCTGGCGCATATAATGATATGATTGCTGTTATAATTAACAGGTCAGGTCATATGAAACACTGAGGGTACAGCAGGTTACCTCGCCAACACATACTTCACCATCTAAAGCAACATCACGTCTGTCAAAGCTATTTTGTCTCAAAATAAATGAATCATGGTTTGAGTGAGACCATGGAGATGTGACATTTGTCAGCCACATCTTGGATGACTTGTGTAGTAATGGAATGTCACTGCTTACGATTAAGAAAAGCAGCTTCAATCTTGCTAGGTGCCGTTTCTGCAATATGAGTGCAGTAAAGTGTTCCAGTTGTGTTACGAGAGCTGGCCACAGCTGCAGATTGACTTTTTGTGTTGGTAAAAACATGTCATGTGTTATGTGTGTACACCCACACTGTATAAAATGAGATGTAGTGCATCAGCAGTAAGTTAATGGCTTCCAGCGCAGCAGGCATAATGGAGTGAAGCTTGGCTGAGATACTGTTGAGGTGTCGGCCAGTTCCCTGAGAAGTGACATCAACTAGCAGATATAAAGTGATGACAAAGTAGAATTTCTTCAATGCAAATACATATCAGTGGCTCTCTTTAAGGGAACTAAAATACAATCTGTACGTCATAGCTGTAATTTCTGAGGTGTCATGTTTTTCACATCAACGCACATAATAATAGCTTGGTAAATTGAATTATTCTTGCGAGTCGTCATTTAGCTGATTTGGCTGCCTTTTCCTTCTTGAACGAGGGTGTCATCATTTCCCAGTTTCTGTAAAATGTTGTGTATATAAGGGTCAGAGTTACTGTAAATATGTTTGTTCCCCTGTCAAGTTTCTTTTGTAAATGTTAACACTTGTATGGGAGGTTGCATACACACGTTTCAAGTCCAATTTTATGTGTATGCAAGCTTTATAAATGAGGCCTTAGGACCTTCACTAGCCTAGCTATAGATAGGTCTCAACCCAGGCAGCCTGACTCCAAACTCAACAGGAGGCTTCAGCATTCACAGGCCCAAAATATATTGTTGGCTTAAATAGTTATAATAAAGTACTCATCAAATGTGAGTAAACAACTGAAGGACCACCTCCCTGATATTATATATGCTGGGGGTGGTCCTTGAGGAGTGATATTGGTGTGACCTCGCCTCTTAGGGTCTCACCCACTTAATAAACCACACAATATAAACAACTTGAAATTACATAATCGGAATGAAAGGGCAAGTAATTTATGAAAATTATTGAAAGCACTGAATAATCTAAGATGTTCTTTTAAATGCCTGTATTTGCTCTCCCAGCTTTACTTTTATCGCCCTTTGTTACAATACAATACAACATTTATTTATATAGCACATTTTCATACAAAAAATGTAGCTCAAAATGCTTTACATAATGAAGAATAGAAAAATAAAAGACATAGTAAGAAATTAAAATAAGTCAACATTAAATAACATAGAATAAGAGTAAGGTTCGATGGCCTGGGAGGAGAGAGAGAAAAAAAAAAAAAAAACTCCAGACAGCCTGAGAAAAAAATTAAATCTGCAGGGATTCCAGACCATGAGACCGCCCAGTCCCCTCTGGGCATTCTACCTCACATAAATGAAACAGTCCTCTTTGTATTTAGTGTTCTCACGGAAGGATTTCCGTGCTTTCCCAGCTTTTTTTCTCCTCATTTTATTTCCTCTTGACAATTTTAGAGTTATCTTGATGTGATGTTGGGACAGCTTAACTGTTAGCTAAACTAACAAGCTTGATGGTCTGATGAATGATCTCCTCTTGTCTGTTACATTTCTTGTGTTCTTCTTCTGTATGTTCATGAGAAGTTCTTTATCGAGAAGAGACAGCTTTGCAAGAACCCACATTTCTTTCTTTGTATTTGTCTGAGTGCCTCTAAGCCACACCTCCAGTGCCCTCTCATTGGTTGAACACCTGACTTCATGGGACTGTAAAGGTTTAAATGATGTGTTCAGCATTGACTGTCCAATTGTTTGTGTGTTATGAGTTCAGGTTGATTATGTTTGTCTGTAGTTGAAGATCAGACACATTCTCATGAGGAATTTGGGCAAAAATTCAGGAGATTCCAAAGGGTACACAAACTTTTTCTTGCATCTGTAAAGCAATTTAAATTCTATTGAAGATTTTAAGCAACACGTTCTCGGAGCTGCTTAATCCAACCAAGTGTCCATCTCTGTGCATCTTTAGCTAACAGTCTTGTGTCTGGCCTGTTTGTGTTGTAATGTGTACAAGAACACAGGGACATAGTTGGAAACCAGTTTTGGGTAAATTTTGCACAAACATTAAGATCTTCTTTACACAGAGAACAGAAAATTGAATAAGCTGCCAAGTAGTGTGGTAGACAGTAGGAGTTTAGGGGCTTTCAAAACTCGACTAGATGTTATTTTAGAAGAATTGAGTGGATAGTACTGGTGAGCTTTGCTGGGCTGAATAGCCTGTTCTCGTCCAGATTGTTCTAATAAAGCTGCAGTCACCTTATGTATTGCTTAATCTCCCTTTCTCTTATAGCAGGCCTTTTTGCTTTACTTTAATATTGTTTAAGTTTTAATTTCTCCAGCTTTGACTTGTCTATCATTTAATGGTAAATGTTCAGGTTGCTCAGCTAGTGCTGTATTTCAGCTGATGGAAAGAGAAAGACATTGAAAGGTGGAGTTTAGATTTTCATAGGACTTTTTTACATACGCACTTGAGAAGTCTTGGTGTGTTAGAATGTTAATGTTATTTATTGATTGTCATGAGTATCAAGTTGTGTTTAGTAAAGATTTACTCCATGTGATTATTATGACATCATATTTGTTTAAGGTTGGCTTGGGTATTTGTGGAGTATTTGAAAGTGCAGAAGAAGTCATGTGTGTGTGCTTTTTCGAACAGATTGTTTTCTTTCTGATTTCTTTGTTTATGAAATATGTGCTTTCTTTCAGTTCTCCCTTTGGCTCATAGTTTTGGTATCCCCTGATTATTTTTTTTCTCAGTTAGTATCTTTGCCGTTATACTATTTACAGTATACGCATTATTATCTAAGCGATAGAAACTGAATTGACCATGTTCAAGACCTCGGGAGTAAAGACCACTGTAAGGAGTTCTGGACAGCAGCTTGTTGGGGTTTGTCATGATGACAGCCCCAGCCGGCTTTAGAGGATAGCAGTAGTAAAGGAAACTGCCAAGTTGAATAATGAAGCCTTTCATGTAATTTTAGCAGGAACATCTCCTGATGTGAATGAAGTTAATCA
>NW_024382613.1:0-23989 GCF_016835505.1 Polypterus senegalus
TTACATTTGATTCATTGACAGCTAAACAATTTTATTGTGATTCGAGATATGTCCATCGTTAATGAATTAGCTACATTTTCTACTCTGTAGTCTGTTTACTTGGTTTCCAGCTCAATTATGTAGAATTTTTATCCGATCTCGCATTTCATTTCTACATGTTTAGGTTGTTCCGTTAATCTTACTTCGGGATATCATCCAGAGGTCACTGATCTGACACAAAAAAACTTATTGTGACTTGGAGAACTTTCTCCATTGCACAGTCAAGTCAAGTCAAAATGATTTGATTGATTACTGATTAGGTGAGATCGCTATAAATATCCTCAGTGGTCACCCTTGAATGTCTATACAGATTTCAGTCCCATAGATCTTTCTTCTTCAGTACCCACTAAGCATCTCGCTAACTTACGATATAGGTGGCATCTAGCTTATGGAAACCCCAAGAGACTCTGAAAAGTGGCCTGTGGATCACAAATGGAGGGCAGCTCCTGTGTTTAAGTTCAGCAGAATGTGACTGGCCACCAGAGATATGTGACTACTATGCTACTTGGAGACATGTGAGCCTGGTGTCATTCAGTCTAGCACTGCCAGCTCATTTTAAGATTCAACTAACCTTCTATGTCTAAAGATTAAAACCTTAAAGATTAAAAAGGGCTTCAGCCTTACTAGATAAGCAAACCTTCTTCCTTCTATCTCTGTTGATAACTCAGAGGATTTTAAGTTCAGTCTATTTCAGACCCTGTTGTCTGGGTAACTGTGTAGGATCTTATACATTGGAGGGATTATAATTTGATAGTTATAATTTGTTACAAACCTCACCTTTTCTGTTTCTCTTCTTGGTACTCAAATGTGGCACTTAGTAACACTGCCCACCTGCCAAGTTTTTTTTGCCTGCCTAAGGTAAAGCATCTCTCATGGAGGATCGCAGGAATCATCGGGTAGAGGGGTCCTTTCAATGATTGGCTTCCCCAGCATTGACCCAGTGGTGAATTGGCCAATTGGGGGAGGCAGCTTGATGGCCGAGGTCTCCAGGACTCTTATAACAAATCCAAATCATATTATGTGATATCATCCATCCAGCCATCCATTATCCAACCAACTATATCCTAACTACAGGGTCACATGGGGTCTGCTGTAGCAATCTCAGCCAACACAGGACGCAAGGCAGGAAACAAACCCCAGGCAGGGCACCAACCCACCGCAGGGCATACACATACACACCAGGGACAATTTAGAATCACTAATGAACCTAACCTGCATGTCTTTGGCCAGTGGGAAGAAACTGGAGCACCTATAGGAAACCCACAGACACGGGGAGAACATGCAAACCAGAGAGGAGGACCCGGAAAGCAACCCGGTCTCATAATCTGCAGGCAGCAGCACTACCCACTGGGCCACTGTGCCTATGTGATATCATCTACTGTTAAATTCTGAAAATGATATTGTATTGATGATTACTTGTGTTCTGTGTATTGTATTTCATTGACCCTCTTTTGAACACCCATTTGCACTCCCAAACTACTCTTTTTGAACTGTCTTTCATAAGGTTTCCTCCTTTTTTTCCCCTAAAAGGGTTTTTTATTGGGAGGGTCCAGGTTGGGGAGCTGTCAAAGCTCATTGAGGCAACGTGTGTGATTTTGGGCTATACAAAATTAATTGGAATGTATTGTATTGTATTATTGTTGTTGTCCAGAGGATCATTTTTGGGGGCCATTAAATGGATGTTCACGCTGCTGTCAAGGTTTCAAATATGGCCCTAGACAGGGGGCTCAGTTGTGATTGATATTTTGCATTTGACTTTTGTTTGGGTTTTACCTCACTGTAAAATATCTTCTAGGGTTATACCATCCATCATCGTACATGATGAAAAGGTGTGTATCACCACAGTTTGTATCCCCCCTTATTGTGTATCTTTATTAAAAAGATTTGATTTTGTTAGAAGGAAAAGCTAAACTTGTATATTTCCAGACACCCAGCGATGGTATAGTTGAAGTTTCCTGTGTTCTTTTCACTTTAGATAGATAGATAGGATAGATAGATAGATAGATAGATAGATAGATAGATAGATAGATAGATAGATAGATACTTTATTAGTCCCAAGGGGAAATTCACATAATCCAGCAGCAGTATACTGATACAAAGAAACAATATTAAATTAAATAGTAAAAAAAAATATGATGTTAGTATTTACTCCCGGTGGAATTGAAGAGTCGCATAGGTGGGGAGGAACGATCCCCTGTCAGTGGAGCAAGACAGTGACAAAAGTCTGTCACTAAAGCTACTCCTCTGCCTGCAATGATTGGTCACGTGTGCTTTGCAAACGCTAGATTCTGTTGAGAGTTGTTGGTTTGTTCTGTGGTGTGAGATTTAAATAAAAAATACATTTTGCTCTTTGAAAACTTGGATTGGTTGCGCAAAGGGAACCGTGTGGGAATTTTAAAGCTTTTTTCCTTTAGAAGGGTTTTTTTTTTGCTTTTTTTCAGCCCGACAAGAGCAAAAGTAGCTGGGTGTTTGGAATGCGCTTGGAAAAGTTATTTGTACTTGTACTTGTTCTTTTTCTTGTTATCTGTATTTGAATTAGCATCGAGGAGGCAGGGTAGAAAGCAGCAGTAACTGATATCAGCAATTGTAAATAAATAACCGCGTCGTCGTAACAGCGATTCCTTAGTTTAAAGGAAAAGGAAAAAAAGGCCGCGGCTGACTTCAAAGCAGTAAAAGGTGGAAACTCAGCAGTGTGCAGGTGTTGCCTGCATGTTAGACGCCGATCAGGACAAGGAGCAGTAGGAGCAAATAAGGTAGTAAAGTTTTATTTATTTGTTTATTTTAGATTAAACAGTCCTTAGCGGTCCAGAGGCAGAACAGTTAAGTGGGCGGCAGCGTATTGGTTCATTAATACGGGGGAATACAAACAGTGCGAGTGAAGAGCTTATAAGTAAGAAGAAAGCAAAGTTAGGAGAACAGACAGAGAAAAGTAAAGTCAACCTCATAGAAAGGCAAATAGCAGGCAGCTGAGAGGGAGAAAGTACAGGAGCTTAAGGAAAAGGTAAAATATCTGTAACAGATCTTAGTTTACCATTTAAGTTAAAGGAGCAGCTGAAAGAAGAAAAAATTTTAATTTTAAGAAAAAAAATAGTTAAGGCAGCTTAGTGATCCCAAGTCAAATTTTAATAATGAGGCCAGTGCATTGCAAGTCCTGTTGGATGTTGGACTTTTTAGATGATGGTTTGGAAGAGCCAGTTGTCTATGAGGGCTACATCTGCTGATCCAGCACCTCGAGCTCAGGATCGCTGAACTGGAGGAGGAGTTGGCTGACCTGTGTTGTAATAGAGAATTGGCGGACTTGGCCCAGGTGTCCTTTAGAGATAGTGTGCACCCCTAAGGTGGCGCGGGAGGAGATTCCAGACCAGACAGGTAGGAATAGGTGGGTCACGGTCACAAGGCATAAGGTAAAGGCACACTGTCCGGGAATCAACCCCAGAATTAGAAGTGTCTAACGTTATCATGTCCTGGCGGAGCGGGGACGGTGACTCTGATAATTTGAGGTGGTAGGCAGGGTTGAGGAGCCCCAACGGGCCACCCCAAACCAGTTCCCAAAGAGAGGTAGTGATAGTTGGGGACTCAATCATTAGGGATTGAAGCGCAGGTGTGCTCCAGAGAGAGAGTCTCGCGTGTGTTGCCTTCCGGGAGCACAGGTGGGAGACCTCCCTGGAAGGGTGGATAAGCTCTTGGCCAGAGCAGGGGTGGATCCAGTTGTCATTGTCCACATTGGAACAAATGACATACGTAAGGGTAGTCTGTCAGTTCTGCGATCCAAATTCAAAGAGTTAGGTACCAACCTGAGGAGCAGAACTGACAAGGTAGTCTTCTCCGAAGTTCTGCCTATGCCATGCGCCAGTCCAGGTAAGATTGAGGAGATTAGAAGGCTTAACGCGTGGCTCAAATCTTGGTGCAGGGTAGAAGGGTATAGGTTTATGGGGCATTGGGACTCCTTTTGGAACAGATAGGACCTGTTCCGCGTGGGCGGGTTACATCTGAACCGGAGGGGCACCAATGTATTGGGGAGGCGTATGTAGGCTAGTGAGGATTGTTTAAACTAGGGAATGGGGGGCAGGGAGTTTAGGACAGGCCAGATTTAGATCTATACATGGAAGAACAAACAATGGTGTAGAAATAAAATGCATAGTAATGTAAATTCTAAGCAAACACGTAAATGTAGAAGGATTAACACATTAAAAATAGCTTGCCTTAATGCTAGAAGTATCAAAATAAGGTAAGTGAGTTGGAGTTGTTTTAGCAGAGCATAATTTGATATTATAGCAATACGAAACCTGGCTAAATAACAAAGATGGGGATGAGGTAACATAGAGGATACATTTTTAGGAAGGATAGACAGAACAGAAAAGGAGGTGGTGCTGTTTATGCCAAACAGGAATTAAATGTAAGTCATCTTCAGTTGGATGATGAGCCCATCTTAGTGAGGGACATGTGGTTCGCCTGGAAAATATTAGGAAAAAGGTCTTATTTTAGGAGTGTGTTATAGACCACCCAATTCAGACAGTAATTTCAACACACATCTTTTTAGTAATATTAAAAAGGCAAGTTTACAGGGGGATATTATAGTCATGGGGAACTTTAATTATCCAAATATTAACTGGGATAACCTTACAGATGGAGGAGCACAAGAGCAGGAGTTTTTAGAAGTAATCAGCGACTGTTTTTTAACACAGCATGTTAAAGCACCAACAAGGTGAAGCCTGTCTGGATTTAGTATTCTGTAATAATCAGAATAGAATTGAGGGTGTAGAGGTGATTGAACCACTAGGGTCAAGTGACCATAATGTAATACAATTCTCAGAGTATAGATGCAAAGACTAAAATTTTTAAGATGAACTTTGGTAGGGCTAATTTTGAGCCGATGCGACAAAGTTTAAGTAGGTCAGACTGGAATAAGCTTTTAAATGTGGAGACAGTCGAGGAGCAGTGGAACAGGTTTAAAAATGTTTTACATGTAATGCAGGACAGATACATACCTAAATTTGGAAGTAATAGGAAACTAAAAAACTCCAGATGGATTAATAAAGATTTAAAAAGAAGTTGCAAAGGAAAAACTGCTGTATAAGGCATATAAGACTAATGACTGCAAAGAGAACGAAGGCTAGATGAGAAAATGAGGGCAACCATTAAGAAGGATATCAGAGAGGCTAAAAGACAGTTGAGAGGAATATAGCAGATAAGGCAAAAGAAGACCCCAAGAGATTCTTTCAGTATTTTTAGTAGTAAAAGAACGTTAAGGAGGAGGTCAAGTTCATCAGGGAAAAGTAAAGGGAATTAAAAGATACAGACAATGAAATAGCAGATGCCCAAACTTACATTTTCTGAGGTGTTTACAAGTGAACAAGTGGATAACCTCCCAGAGGTAAATGCAACTACTAAGGAGGTACTGAGGGGTTTGGAAATTGTAGAGGAGAAGTGCTGCTCAGATTAAATAAGATGAAATCAAACAAATCACCAGGCCCAGATAATATTTATCCTCGTGTTCTTAAGGAGGCTAGTGAGTACATATATAAACCCTTGACACATATTTTTTGGAAGTCACTGTGCACTGGAGGATTCCAAAGGACTGGAAAAAGGCAAATATCATCCCATATATAAAAAGGGTGACAGGGCAGATCCAAACAACTATAGGCCAGTAAGTTTAACAAGCATCACAGGAAAATTAATTTATGAGGAGGCAACAAAAGGATACTATCAAAGTGGAGCTTTATGATATTATTTATCTGGACTTTCAGAAAGCATTTGATAAGGTGCCACATGAGAGTTGGGCATCAAGTTAAAAGAAGTGGAGTTCAGGGTGATGTTTTTAGATGTGCAGAATTGGCTCAAACACAGGAAGCAGAGGGTGATGTGCGAGGAACCCCATCAGAACTGGCTGATTTTAAGAGTGGTGTTCCAAGGGGTCAGTGCTAGGGCTGCTATTTTAATATATATAAATGATTTAGATAGCAATATAAGTAACAAGCTGGTTAAGTTTACAGATGATACCAAGATAGGTGGATTAGCAGATAATTTGGAATCTATATCATTACAGAAGGACTTGGATAGCATACAGGTTTGGGCAGATTTGTGCAAATGAAATTTAATGTCAGTAAATGTAAAGTATTACACAGGAAGTAAAAATATTAGTTTTGAATAACAATGGGCGGTCGGAAAAGCAAGAGTACACCTTTTGAGAAGGATTTAGGAGTCATAGTGGACTCCAAGCTATCAACTTCCCAACAGTGTTCAGAAGCTATTAAGAAGGCTAACAGAATGTTAGGTTATATAGCATGATGTGTGGAGTACAAGTCCAAGGAGGTTATGCTCAACCTTTATAATGCACTGGTGAGGCCTCATCTTGAGTACTGTGTGCAGTTTTGGTCTCCAGGCTACAAAAAGGACATGCAGCACTAGAAAAGGTCCAGAGAAGAGCGCTAGGCTGATTCCAGGTCTACAGGGGTTGAATTATGAGGAAAGATTAAAAGAGCTGAGCCTTTACAGTTTAAGCAAAAGAAGATTAAGAGGTGACATGATTGAAGTGTTTAAAATTATGAAGGGAATTAGTACAGTGGATCGAGACTTGTATTTTTAAAAAGAGCTCATCAAGAACACGGGGGCACAGTTGGAAACTTGTTAGGGGAAATTTCGCACAAACATTAGGAAGTTTTTCTTACACAAAGAATGATAGACTTGGAATAAGCTACCAAGTAGTGTGGTAGACAGTAAGACGTTAGGGACTTTCAAAACTCGACTTGATG
The DNA here is from genome assembly GCF_016835505.1 of Polypterus senegalus. NCBI lineage: Eukaryota > Metazoa > Chordata > Cladistia > Polypteriformes > Polypteridae > Polypterus > Polypterus senegalus. The sequence goes on from NW_024382613.1 coordinate 6,792, forward strand.
TTTTCTTGGAGGAAAAATGGATAGAACTGGCGAGCTGTTGGGCTGAAATGGCCTGTTCTCGCTAGATTGTTCTATGTTCTAATGCTCTAGAAATGACATGTTCAGTGGATGCAGTGATTATTCATGATTGACAGGAGTTTGCTAAATGCCCGCGCTCCCCACAGATGTTAAACTGTCCAACTTTACTCCTACAATAGAGCTTGCCTTCTTAACAAGTTTGTCCAGGCGTAAGCTCTTTCATCTTTATGCTGCCACCCCAGCACACCACACGTGAAAGAGGGCACTCCACAACCCGTTGGTAGAACATCTGCAGCATCTATGCAGATGTTGAAGGATGACAACCTTCTAGAAGTATAGTCTGCTCTGACTTTTCTTACATTGAGCATCAGCATTGGCAGTCCAGTCCAATTTGTCATCCAGCTGCACTCCCAGATATTTATAGGTCTGCACCCTCTGCACACAGTCACCTCTGATGATCACAGGGTCCATGGGGGCCTGGTCTCCTAAAATCCACCACCATTTCCCCTTGGTTTTGCTGGTGTTAAGATGTAAGTGGTTTGAGTCGCACCATTTAACAAAAGTCTTTGATTAGTTCCTGACTCATCCTCCTGCCCACCCTGATGCAGCCCACAATAGCAGTGCTTTCAGCTAACTTTGCACGTGACAGGACCTCGAGTCAATTGAAGTCTGATGTATATAGATTAACAGGATCGGAAAAAAGTACAGTCCTGTCGGAGTTCCTTCTGCAGCGCTTGAGCTCATGCTGATCACCACCTTTAAAAGCCCTTTTTCTGGTTCAAAAGGCCTTTTGATGTCACTTTAACCATGGCTTGCTGTTAGCATAGCAGCATACTGTTCTTTACGGGAACTACAATTCCATACAGAATTGATGTAGCATTGTGCATTAAACAGCCCTTCAATGTTCTACCATGTGACCCCAGCAATATATCCCAGTCTGTAGTTCCAAAGCAGTCTCTCAGAGCCTCAGAGCGGGTGGCGTATGGGCCTTTAACGTTTGCATACGTAGGTCAAGTCCTGTTTCTCCGGGTGTTACAACACATACTGGGAGAAAGCTGGTAATGTTTTGTCCAGCGTTACATGGTAAAAGTCTCCAGCGATTAGCACAAGTGCCTCAGGGTGCTGTGTTTGTAACTTAGCAACGCGGAATGGATGATGTCATCGCTATCTCCGCTTCGCTTGAGGGGGAATGTAAACAATAACAACAATCCGTGTCCAAACTCTCTAGGCAAGAATAGGACGCAGACTTCACGCCAACAGTTCGATGTCCCTGCAGCAATTGGAGTTTTTAACGCTTGCATGTCCTGGTTGCACCACTTTGTATTGACATAGAGAGCGAGTCCTTTAACACCGGTAAGGCCCTGTGCCTGAATGCCTTGTTAAAGTGAAAGATAAATTAATGAAATACAATAAAAGTGAGATGAACTAAAGTGCCGAACATTGAAGAGTTTGTTTAATTGTACTCAGCCATCTTCTTACACAGACTGATAACTTGAACTAAGGTTCCCCACTGATTCTACAGAGAGCCCGCTTGTTAATCAAAGACAAATCCCGTGGAGAGCACTGAGGCTAAAAGTGAGAGCGGGTGTCTGTTCTGCCGAGTGTCTCGGCTGTTCACTGCATTGTTTAACAGCGGACAATGGGAGTGAATCTTTGGACCCTTATTTAGTAAATTTTTTTTGGGCGTGGCTTTCAGTTTAGCCAGTTAAAGATGGATTAAGTGCAGGAGGTTTTCATAAAAAAGGAGAATTCACATTGCTCGGTTTAAAATGAAGACGGTCCCACCTGTAGTACAAGATTCTGTGCAGAATAAAATACTTTTAGGTGCTGCAGGCCACTGACTTCAACCTCTGTGTATGGTGATCTTCACTATATGCACAAATGCTTTTAATGAGTTTATTGCAAAAAATGCAAAAGAGCATTCCACTGAAATTTAGTAATGCCATCACTTTCTGATATAATTGCAAGTTTAGTAACTAAATTAAAACTGTGGTATCATACAGAGAAGTGAGTAAACCCCTTCATTGTACCATGTGTAGTGATTCTTCGAAAAACAAGTGTTAAGGTGAAAGAAACTAAGAGGGAGCAGATCTACTGTGTCTGGTGTGCCTGTTGGGGTGAATATTAAGAGACTGAATTGGGGGCTGAAGTAAGGTACTGTCGTCCATGAAGGGTTTCAGTGGTGACAGATGAGATAGGAAGCCAATTCTAAATACATCATCAGGAGCACCGAGACTGAAATTAAAAAAATGAATAATGGATTTCTGGGGTCTTAGGAATGGAGTGACAGCAATTCCCAAACAGGTCAGGTACACAGCCTGGTAAAACATACGAATACGATACAAAGCCAGCAACAAAGTGGTCTCAGTGACTATGACACATTTCATGTTGGCAACTATTGGGATTTGACTGAGTGGTGATAAAAACAAAACAAGAAAGAAAAAAATGAGAGAACCAGTCGTGCAGTCTGGTGAGGGTGTGCCTACAGGCCTGATCTTTGTTAAGAAATACCTGAACATGGGGGGACTGCCAGGATAGGGGATGGAGGGAAGTGGAAGAAAAAGAGTCTGAAGGTCAACAGATCATTGTGACCTCATATGAATCAAAGACACAAGGCTGTGAACAAACACATGTGTGTTTTCCCGTAAAGTTAAAGTTCAGCACCCACACCCACCAGGCCAACATCTGCCTCTCACTCCAGCACTCTTGTGTGTCCCTTTGTTTAGCTGAGATCTGATGCTGGACAATTACATTCCTGTGACTTCTACAACCTAGGAAATTGAGTCATTTTTTAGGACTGCTGTAGAATGAGTATTATTTAATATATTTATATACCACTTTACAACATTAATAAAGGAATAAAAGACCTCCGGATCCTCAAAAGTACCATCATTAACCTGTGAAGGAAAGCTAAAATTGTTTCTGTGGATCAATGTGTGACATTGATCCACAGAAAAAAAAAGCATCCGAGACTCTAATGTCTATACAACTTTGAAAATAAAATCCCAGCAGCCTGGTGGGCACACTGGTGGCCTCTAAAATCCAGAGTCTTGGTTTTGAATTCCCAGCCCCTGGCCTGGGTGTGTGCATGGAGTTTGCAGGTCTCCTTGTGCCTGCAGAGTTGTATTCTTGGCACTTTAGTTTTCCTCTACATACCAAAGACTATTTCTTGATTTGACATTGCCCCTTTTAAGTGAATAAGCCCTCATGCTCAAGTGTGTCTGTGAAAGGCTGGTACCCCATCCAGGACTAACTCCTGACACTATCAAGATGGTTGCTTGCCCTTTCACCACAAACTGGGGATTCAATAATGGATAAGTCAGCAGATAGAAATCTGAGACAGTGATATTTCAGCAATAAATTGATTACCTTTATGAGGGAATACATATTGTTAATTACAAGAGAAAGGGAGTGTGCAGCTTCATGCTGTGAGGAAGGGACATGGCCTTCTTCACAAGTCATTTGGGAGACTGGAGTGTAAGATAAAGGTTAGTCTACCAGCCTGCACGTACATTAGCCTTGTCTGGTGAAGATGAATATGTCCTTGTGGTGGACAGATCTGACAGCCCGTTTTTGCTTATCTTTAGTAAGAGGAGATGTGTGATACCAAGGTTGGCTACAAGACCAGTTGGTGAAATAAAGAGTGGTAAGATCTGGGAGGAATCCAGAAACACCAATGCGGACTGGCAGTGAAATTAATAAAAAAAAGTCAATTGTGTGTTAATGTGTTCAAATAATGTAGAAAAGGGTTTGTGTGTCCATGTTACTGATGTGGTGTCATTCCCCATGTTGGGGTCAGTCATCTGTCGATGATTTACATTTTAAGAGTATCACAGTGTTCTCCATTTGACAAGCTTCATTGAGCTGTTATTTCTTTTTCAGTTATGATCATTCACAAGATGGAATTCTTTTTTTTTTTACATCATGCAGACTTCTCCGGGGCAGGTGAGCAGTTTTTTTTCTTTTCTAATTTAAGCTCAGTGGTTTGTTCCATTTGAATGACACAGTTCTGGTTCGAAGCCATTTGAGCTCTAGGCAGGGTGGACAGACATTGCCCCCATTGTCCATAGCGGTAGTCGGTATTATTAGATTATGATGACCAGGGCTGGGGGCAATGAGCCCCCTAATTTCTTAATACTTATTTTGCCTAATGTGTTGACCAGCTCTGATGGCTCTGCAGGACTTGAGGGTGATGCACCACAAGACCAAAATGTATTGTTAAACAAATGCATTTGCAAAGCTGAAAAATGTCCCGTTATCCTCTAAGATAAAGCATTAGCAGGTTGTACTTGTTTGAAAATTGTGGCACAGTCTATGATCAAAATAGGATTTGCCCAACTCACTTCCCCACCCAGTCACGTGTACGCTTGTGCAGTCAACTATACTGTCATACATCAGCCATACTCAGAAGTCACCCAGGGTTTTTCACGCCCTTCCAGTATTTGAGGCTGACACTGGCTAACAGGAAGACGCTTATTTTCTGCCATAATCATTACACACCTCTGATTAGGGCAGCCTCAAATGCTTCATTAGTTGCTGTGACAAAAGTTAAAGAGAAATCATTCAGAAGAATTAGTATCAAAGTGTTCTGTAAGGCCCTTAATTTAACCTCTGTGTTCTCCGTAGGGGCCTTTTGTGGGTGTGCCACTTTTTGAATTCACAGGCCACCCTGCTGCTATGGCATCCATGCATTTTGATGTGGCTGGGCTTCTTCACCCGGCTGAATGGACACCCCAGAGTGTTTTCCCATGCCTCAGTGAACACCATACTAAACATGTTCCTGTTTTTAGGCCATTAGACACCACAATGACATTATAAAGAGAGTGTCCTTGTCTGGGACAGGGATGAGAAAACACCAGAGCTTCCATCATGTCTTGTTATCTCGGCCACAGTGGGTGAAGAACATGCAGCCAAACCATTGTCTGTCTCTAACTGAAATAGGGAGCTTAAGGGGAGTACCCCAAAGAAGGAGACTCCAGGGGGGTCAATCCCAGAGACCTGCAGTTGAAGTGAGAGAAGAAGTTCCTGGGGGCTCTGAGACAAAACAATTGGTGGGGAAAAGGGGAGAAAACAAAGAAAACTCTGCAATGACCTGTAGAAGATGGCAAAGGAGTGTAAAGTCTTTGAGGTAATGAGGGCTGTGATTTTAAAATACACTACAAAAAAAAAGAAATTGTAAAGAAACTGCACACAGTTAAAGAAATTTATTCGGTGTCAAGAAAGAAAGGTCACAGAGGAGGGAACAAGGGTTTGCAAATTTCAAAACAATCATGAAGAAATTGAACATAAAAGTCGTGCAGAAAGGGAGTTGAAATGGCGTTTAAGAGTAGGAAAAGGACACAAACTGAACTGCTAAATCAAAATCTCTGGGGGAAAGATTAAAATTTGCTACTAATCCCCCTTCACAGTAATTGCATAAATGATTGCTAGCATGATCGGTGAACTACTAGATATTTTAGAGTGTTTAAAGTTAAACTTAAAACTAATTTAGTCTAAATCATTGATTTGTTTATAATATAACAGTATATAAAAACTCTACCACAATAAGTCAGAATAAGTAAAAAGGTCACCCCAGAAAATGACACTGTTGAATTTTTAAAAAAGACTAGAAGCCTCTGGTACTCAAATAAGGTGGTCCTATAGAGAAAGCTGAGCATTTCCATTTGGCCATAAATCGTTTATTATTCAGTATGAAAAACACCGACCAACAGTGAGCACATCGCTGATCTAACTGTCCTAAGTGGTGCTCTTAATTTAACATTGAGGCAATGATGAAAAAGCAACATTTGCATTTGGGCAGAAGTTGAGCGTATTGATGATCTTCTCATTTGTCGTCCACTTTTCTTTTGTAGTTATTGTTTTTGAATTCTGTGTGTGGGGATGTTGATGAACCTTAATACTCCCCAAACCATCAACAGCTGTTCTGTGTTCAAGGTTACTTCTCATTGTTCTTCATCAATGAGTGCTTCCTGTGTTTAGCTTGGCACTCAGAAGATGTAAATTATAAAGATCTTCTTGGTCCATCATGGTGTATTGATTTTTTTTATCTGATCAGGATAATGACTTTGTTGGGAGGACAGGAGCACAGCTCAGTTTAAGGTTCATTATGTATCCTGTACCTGATGTTCAGCAGATGGTACTGCTCTTCTTCTTCTTCCTCTGAGCAGCCTCAGCAATGTGGTTTCCCATACTCAGTAGATGTCGCTGCAGCTTCTTTTTTTTTCTCATGTCACTTTCTCAACAGTTTGCCATTAGAAAGACGTCAATTCCAAAATCTTCAAGGAGGTGCTGCATCTCAAATACAGTATGTTGCTTCAATAGGTGTATCACATCATAAATTTTGAATAAAACTAGGATCAAAGTTGTCCCCAGTGGTTCGAGAGCAATCTTGTGACAGATGGCCCAGCCTTTAGCTATATACTGTATATATAGTGATGAAGTTCCCAACTTCACTGTGGACGCTGGTCCATCTCATGTATCATCTTCTGCAAAGTCTCTTTCAAAAAAAAATTTTCATCTAAACACCATTTATCAGATATGAACAGTGGTTGACTAGTGGTGAATGATAACAGAATGATGTGTTCAATGTGGGAAATTCCCCAAAGAGAAGTCTCCCCATGGATGTGTTGCTGACGGGGTTATGCCAAAGCTTGGCAGATCCTGGATAAAGTCAAATGAATTATTGTTAGTTGTGCAGTGATAAAAGAGAAACACATCCTAGAACAAACGAAGGGAAAAACTGAAAATTAATTTCAGTTTTGAACATGCAAAAGAGATGCTTCTCGGGGAGCTTTGAGATCAGCTGTATGTAGAAAAAGGGAGTTTCACATACAACAATATTTAAAAATTGTTTGAGCATTGCAGGGATATGCGTTGTTAAACTTAAATCATCTTAACATTGGTAAAAATGCATATTGTACCCGGAAAGGATAATGAAAAGAATTGATACTTTAGCATCAGAAAGTATGTCTATAATACAAAAATGTGAACTCTGATGATTATTTCAGTGTTCTGTATGATGAAACTACAGATATTCCAGTTTTAAAACAGTTCATTTTATATATTGAATGGGCGTCAGCTAAAATAAACAGATTAGGGTTAGTTTTAAGCAACCTGCAATATGACTGAGGGCAAAGCTCAGATTAGAACTAATACTCTTACTGAGACCTTGAGACTCCATTTAACAATCGGGAAACTAGTTGGCCATGGCCTGGGCAGCTGTTTCAAGTAGGAGACAACAGGGAGATGCAGTATTGGGGTAGCAGAACAGCCCGGACTCGATGGACGACGTTTCTGTGTAAACCACTGAGTGACTCCTGCTAGTACCCAAGCTGAAGTGTCTTAATTGGGTGCAATTGTCTTCATTCATCAGGGTGATTGGTTTTACTGTAAACCCACAATATACACAACTTTTCTCAGATGTAACTTAAAATGACTTGGACACCAGATAATTATCTCATGGTGCTGCAGTACAGTCTCAAAGAGAATGCTTTTAAAAAGAGAAGTTACAAACAAAACAATATTGCAGCTGAAGGTTAACTTGAAATATTAATCCACGAGGACACTTTTGTTGTTTCACTAATGATATCAAATGTTCGATTTACTGTCAACTTGAGTAGAACTTAAAAGAGATGTTACCTTGATAGAAAAAGCCAATCTTACAAGCCACAAAGGTACCCCATCACGGAATTGAAAGACACTCGGGAAGACATTTTCGAAATTCCATCAAATCTTGCAGATGAGCAGTCAAATTTAGCAAAACAATCTGTTCAATGGTCAGACCTGTGTGAGGAATCACGGAGTAAAAACCTCACTAAATAATCTAATGCTGACAACTTTGGAGACATTTTGATTTTATTATGGGCTAAAAACACCTGAGCTTCAACCAAGAAAAGGAGAAAATATATAAAATGTTAAGCTCGGGGGATCCCTTTTAGTATTAAAAATCTTCATTATTTAACAATTAAATAATACGGTAGTTAGTCCTTCATCCCATGCTGCTGGGGAGAACATTAAACATGCCTGCCTACTCATCATCAGAATGAAAGGTTAATGTGTTCATACCTATAACCCATTACTAGGATTGTTGGCCTTCATGTGGTTCATATTGTTGACATACAGTATCTCACTGATGGTGTACATGTTTTAATTGGATTTAATGTAATTTCTGACTTGGTCTAATTTATTTTTTTTTACATTAAGGTCCATCAATTTAAGTTTCACCTCTGGTTAAAGTTTTTTTTTTTCTGATCTTCCCCCTCTTTGTGTTTTATTAGTTTTTGGTGCTCAGCCCCCCATTTCCATGAGTGCCACTGAAGGCAGAAGACCCAAATGGAGCGAGCACTGAGAAGTGAACCCCAACTAGGGGTAACCTGGAGGGACATGAATGGGGAGATGTGATGTCACAGTCCACAATAAAATCAGAGAGAGACCTCGGGGTCTTCTGACAGTGAACAGTGTCCTCCCGGTGAAGGGGAGTACAATGGGTTTTGCTGCCTGATGAGAGGGACACCAAAGCCAGACTTGCACTCCAGAATCAACATCTACAGTGAGTGATCAGATTGTGTGGCATTATCATAAAATAATAATAAATTTTCACATTTATGTGCGGATTCTCACTACTCAAAGCACTCTCCCCACAGGAGGACATGGAAGTGAACCCACAATCTCCATAATGCAAAGTACTCAAAGTACTCACTGCCATTTGCTCAAAGATTTTAAAATAACGTGATTTTAAAAATACCTTCAGATCATTTATTTTTCTAGATATGTCATGAATACTTTGTTGTTACACAGAATGTTGCACTGAAAAACACATTTGGTAATCAGCCTATAATGTTTAGGTCCCATTGAGAGAATATCTTCCAAAAAAGGGAAATTATTGAACTGGGGAAACACTTAAAACACTTAAACACAAAAGCATGTTATCTGATAACCCCGGTTCTTTATCTTATTGTTTAAATAAACTGTTTTATCTGGTAGAGTAATATATATGCTCTACTGTCCCTATTGTATTATTAATATGTAGCCTTAGAATACCTAATCTCACAGACTTCCCCTGTATATAACTTATCCCACCTTCCCCTTTTATATCTATAACCTCAGGCAATTGATGTAGTAAAAAAACAAGTAGGAGTTAAGTTCACATAAAATAATGTATTACTGATAATATTCATAAAATAACAAAATGCAAAGTACATTTGAATATTGGCAACCATAAAACCTGATCAAATGGTGATGTGTAACTCAGGTGGCACACAGACTTGTAGTTACTTAAAATGTCTCTAGTTAAGCATCGTTTGGGCTCAGCTTTCAGCCACATGTCTGTTCAATATGGCTGTTTAGCTGTGCTCTTCATTGTGTTGTCTTCATCATCACAGGTTAGCAAGAGAGATGCTTTTCATAATATGTTGGTTAGAGAGAGAGATGCTCTTCATCATATGTGGGTCAAAAAGAGAATTTGGGTTTAGCAAGTACATTTATAGATGTTCTCCAACCTAGAACCAATAGGACATCATGGTACTTTTTAAAAGGGCCCCTGAGACAAGCCAATTCCAAACAGCCATATCTCAGACCAATGGGAGAAATAGTACATTTTAACACCTCAACCCCCCAAGACCATGTGTTAAGCTAACCTAGCTTTGAGTGGGGGATAAGACAAAGACTTTAGCAAAGAAATACTCATCAAACTGGTTTAAGACACATCCCCCCAAATCCTGTCATAAAATTACAAAGAGACAGTCGTAAAAAGGGGTGCAGTAAACACAATACCTTTTCACCACTTGGTTTGCCTAAATTATAAATAAAAGGGATACAAAACATTTATCAAGTTATATGCAAAATCCCACATCACAACACTCCACCCCGATGAATGTTTTGTACAATGTCTTTATAAACAATGTCTTTAAATTTATTAAAGAGTCTGTTGAATAACTTGTGCTTTGATTGGCAGTATTTGCTCTCCCAGTTTTAAAAAGGCCTTTGGGCCCTTTGTCCATTACATATCTTCTTTTTTTCAAGACAATCTGAAGAACTTGAAACGCCTACTGATGCGGTATCTGCTCCAGCTTCCTTCAACTGTTTTCTTTAGCTTTTTGCAGCCCTTTATATGTCATCAGATCTGGTGGTTTAAAATGGGCAAGTCCACACCTTCCACTAAACTAGCCCACTACAATTTAGTCTATTGTGTGAATTTTAATCTGTGCTTGTTTTGTTTCCCAAACGCTAATTAGACCCTGTCTCAAACTATCTGTTTGCATATGCAGCGTCACAAATAAAAATTTGAAAGGTAACATCACAGGTGCCAGTACAACCACTTCTGCCCAAGTGACAGCACATATACCACTGCATAAACTGTTCACAAACCAACATTTGTGGCCCCTCTGCACACATTTGGGTTGACCTGTTGCCTCTTGTGCTTCCTACCCATGGGCAACTCTTGACTGCCATCAGCCTTTACCAGTATAGGCTGGCATCACCACCATGAGACATCACAGCTTTTGCAACTCTTCATCCCCCGTAGGCAACCCCTAGAGTTGTTTGCTCACCATATGCATACTCATTGTGCTAAACACCTTGGTTCAGAATTGGGCCCACTGGGCCTGTGCCTGTACCACAGCAAACTCAGCAGGATCCTATTTTCCCAATTAGACTATACCTAAAAAATCGGGGCCCATATGACTTAAAAAGTACCAGCTGCACCTGCTTTCCTGAAAAATTCACAAATTTTCTCAGTATACCTTTTCTATATTAATTATCCCACTTAATTAATTAATACCTAAAAAGTATACTTTATGAGCATAAATGAATCCCCTTATTTTTGACATTCCTAACTGGTTTGTTCAGTTTCCCCCCTTGGAATATAAATCTGCTGCAGTAATGAACAAACCTTTCCTTTTAAACTATAGCTATTGTGACTAGCCTTATTATTGCATGACTTGTGGACTTGTTACTCACTTAAACCCCAGTAATTGTCTTTTTTCTTGCTGTCTCTTCACTTCCTCTTCATGTCTTTTTCTTTGGTCTTTTTCTTGTTGTCTTTTCTTCATTCTGCTATGAGACAGGTCTGGGAAAAAAGAAAGGTGACAAAGCAGTTTGTCCATCTCATTTTCTTGGTGTCACCTGGTGCCAACACTCAAAATTTGCTTCTAGGCATTCATTGGAACAGTTTAGCCGCTAGTGCCATGCCACTCCAATGTGCCATTGTAACCCAATCTCCTGCATGGATTTTACTCTCAAGCTCACTATTTATTACCTGCACCAAACCAAAGTCCATAAAACCTTACAATGAAGTAGCACTATTGCAAAGGCCCGAAAATTTAAATAGAAATAACTATTTTCACTTCCCTGTCTTCCCCGCACTACCCTTTTATTTTTCATTGCCTGTGTGTCCTTTTTTTTTGTATGGTAACTACTACCTGAAAGTGGCTGAAACCCCTCCAGAACCCAAGTTCTAAATCCAGCATTTTTTGCTAAAACTGACCTTGTTCTTTACTAAAGACCAGCTCACTTTTCTCTTTGCATGGAGAGTCATAGGCTGTCTTTTAAACAACTGGTCAGTCAGGTTTCAAATTACTGAACCTAAGTGTGTGTGCTTTTAATTACTGCTGGCCCTGGCCCGCTGTTAGGGGCCTCACACCCCCGTGCATTCCTGACTTGCTAGCTGAGCTTCCTGCTGCACCATCCCCATCCTTTGTTCTTGGCTTGTCCTGTTCCCTTCAAAAACCAAATCCTAAATTGGCACACTTTCTTTCCAACTCAGCCATTCTTGCACTAGACATATTACTTTCACCACAAGCACTTGAATTCCTTTCATTTCCATTGTTCTTTGTTTTAATTCCACACTTTCTTTACTCAGTATCCTTAAGCCAATATCCAGTTTTATGCCCCTAGTCAACAATTGCCATTCACACTCACCAGCTCCTCTGCCTTTTATCTGATCTCTTTGTCCTAAATCAAAATTCAATGCAGCACTGGTTACCTTTCCTAACAGTGGTGAAATACCTATCAGTGTAGCATTTTTTTTAAATACTGACAGACCCCAGAATTACTTGGGGATTGTGGTGCAGGGAGAATAAAGGAAGAAAACACCTTGCTGTTTTCCCTTCCTTTCATCTCTCTCTCCTTTCCTCACACTCACATTCCCACCCCCTTTATCTGAGCACTCATCTGTCTCATGAAGTCACCCCCCCATGTTTTAGGGTTCTAACCGATCTGTTGCTATTGCCTAACTTCACCATGGGCGGTTTACATTTTTTTTCCACTTCTTTCACTGCTTTCTACTTTAGCAGCGGTGTTCTACATGCAACACTTCACAATTATCACACCAACTGTTACATCTTTCAAAACTCCCCCACCAACATTCCACAACTTTCACTTTCATTCACTTTGCTATTTTCTTCCTTATCACGATCTTCCTTATTACCAATAATACAAGATAGTAAATCTCTTATAACAGCAGCTGTCTTCTTTAAACCTGATCTCTGTTTTCTTTTTTAATCCTTCCAGCCCCCTTCCATTTTGTGGCACACTCTGCCCAGCTTCTGCTTTTTCTACCTGAACTACAGGTTTCCTAGCTTTAGCCTGCTTGCCTCTGCCACTTCATGGAAGATGGCTGACTTTAAAAAGAACCTTAGGCATTTCTGAGTCTCTAATACAATTTGCCAAATTCAAATGGGTTGGCCTACTTTTTCCCTGTAAGCAAAACATAAAATACATACACAAAGATTCTAAACAATAAGTACCGTATGAAGACCAATGCATGTCCCATCACTCCCTAGCACTTTAATTAGGGACTCACTACCACCAGTACTAACAAACATGCGGGGGTCCTTGGACACACATGAAGTGTCTACACTTTGTTGGTTATATTCCATTCAGCAACCAAACAATGTTTTACTTCCACCGCATTTGTACACTGGTGCCCTAAATTAAAAACATAAACAGCCACATACATCAAAACAAAATCCTGCCCAACCCCAAAATCCTGCTGATACGCCAATTGTTTTATCTTGGTAGAGTAATATATATATTTCTCTACTGTTCCCTATTGTATATAAAATGTAGCCAGAATACCTAATCTCACAGACTTACCCCTGTATATAACTTATCCCCACCTTCCCTTCTATAATATAACCTCAGCAATTAGATGTGTAAAAAAAACAAGCAGGAGTTGTTACATAAATAATGTATTACTGATAATATTCATAAATAATAAAAAAATGCAAAGTACATTTCAATATTGGCAACCATACAACCTGATAAAATGGTGATGTGTAATTCAGGTGTCACACAGACTTGCAGTTACTTAAGATGTCTCTAGTTAAGGCATCGTTTGGGCCTCAGCTTTCAGCCACAGTCTGTTCAATATGGCTGCTAGCTGCTCTTCAATGTGTTGTCTTCATCATCACAGGTTAACAAGAGAATGCTTCTTCCATCATATGTTGGTCAGAGAGAGATGCTTTTCATCATATGTGGGTCAGTCAGAGAGAATGTGGTTGAGCAAGCAAATTTATAGGTTTTCTGTCCAACGCCCTACAGCGAATAGGATATCATGGACTTGAAGGCCTCTGAGACTAGCCAATTCAAACAGCCCTACTCAGACCAATGGTGAAAACATCTTATCTCCTGAACTCTCTCAACCCCCCAAGACCATATATTACACTAACCTGGCTTTGTGGGGGATGGGAGAAAAGACTTTAGCAAAGAAACACTCATCAAACTGGACACATCCCCAAATCCTGTCGAAAATTACAAAGAAAAGTCGTAACATGGGGGATAAACAAGAATGCCTCTCACCAAGGTACCACTAAATTACATTGGTTTGCCTAAATTATAAATAAAGACATACAAAACATTTATCAGTTATATGTAAAATCCCACATCACAACAACACTAATTGAAAAAGTGTTATAATTAGAACCCAGTGCTTGATAATAGTCCTGTGGTGGGTTGGCACCCTGCCCAGGATTGGTTCCTGTCTTGTGCCCTGTGTTGGCTAGGATTGGCTCGAGCAGACCCTCGTGACCCACTGTTCAGATTCAGCGGGGTTTGGAAATGGATGGATGGGTGGGCATGTCAAAGTGCTTATTATTTATTTCAAAAGGTTTCTTTTCATGCTGGTGTTGTCACCTATCAATGTTTTTATACATCATCAGTTCACCGCGGGGAAACCATGGGGTAGTGTTTTTGGAGCAGGTAGCAAGCCACCTGCTCTAGTATTTGGTAGAGCTTTTTCCAGCTGGCCGAACCAGTGCCCTACCAAGCCCACAATGACCAGGCTTGTTTGGGGGCCATATTCTATTCAACTGCCAGTCTGGGGCACCCCAGGTGGGATTTGGGGTTCTTTCTTCACAGGAGCGAGGCACTCCCCGAGATACCATAGTAAGCCCCTTCGCCCCCCTCTGAAGCAGCCCACATCTGTGAGCCCCTCCCGCACCCCTGGCCTGCCCAGGTTGTTTTTAAATCTTTTTTGGGGATGCACTTTGTCACAGGAGGGGTTGGGGCCATGTCAACAAAGTCCACATCCAGGAAGAGGGTGATAATCGCTGTTAATGGCGACAAATCTCACTGTCATGTCACAGGCATCCTCTGTGCTTGGGGGAATGCTAAACTCATTGACTCCCCAACCGGTGCATGAGTTGTGAAATGTAAACAATGGAAAGATGGCATCCCATGTGATGAGGGAGTCGAGGGAGAAAGAAAACACTCGTCAGACAATGTTTTCGATTTTCGCGTAGTCGGACTCTGATTTTCAGAATCGGATTTTATTGACAGTGACCCGAGATCGAGCAAGAGAGTGAGAAGCGCATCAGCTGATCAAACACCAGCGATGCCGCGCCAGCAGATCTGCTGCCAGTTGAGCACCTTTACGCAGCTGATGCATCTACAGCAAGGTTCGCGGGGGTAAATACACAGACATTGGGTCCGTGAGAGCCGATCTGGCTGCTGGGCTGCAAGACGGCATGGCTTGCTGTTGGACACACAGATCACCAGCAGCTGTACTTCAGGCTGCTCACCCGATAAACAGGTAGGCAGAGAAATTTTTTAATTGCGGGTTGTGATTGCATCGCATTCTTTTTTTTCAAAGTGTAAACCCACAACAAAAGACAGATGAAGGGCTGTGGTATTACAAATAGAGATTAGAAGAACTGGTGATATAACTTTACAGAGCATTGGTCCAAACGTGCTTTTTTTTCCGGTGGCTTTGGGCAGGTTATGCAGCATGGTGATAGTAAGCGGTTGCTAAAAGTTTTATTCACTTCTGTAATAAACAGAACAAATCCCATGGGGTGAGCCAGGCTATAATGCCATGCATAAAGTTCACAAAGTTTCAGAAGATGAAAGAGGTGATAACACGGTTTTCATGCGGCAGAAAACTTGGTGGCAGTGGAATGGGGACAATGGCGTAAGGTGACTTGTCTCTACAGTACACACTAACAATATATGTGAAAGTGGGAACAGACAATTGAAAAGTAGGCACCAAAGCAGACATATTTTAAGCAGTGCAATGTGGCAATGACTGAAATTGGCTTTGAGCGAGATCAAACTTTGCTGTGTAAAATGTATGTGATATGTATGTGAAATCAAGAGTATGCAGGCTCATACAACATGCAAGAAGTAAAATTTGTCAAAAGTAAATATTTTTTTTTGATTTGATATGTTAAACAATTGCTTTGTGTTCTTTTTAAAAAAAGTTAGTTTTTTGGAAAAATATTCAGCCCTGGGAGATAAGAAACAAAAAAAAATTAGCCATAAAAGAGTTAACTAAGCATGCTGGGAGTGGAGTCTGCACCAGGTCTTTCCGAATCGCGGACACCTCCCGCCTGAAAATTTGGGCCCCAGTATGCTCCCACCGGGGTACGATACAAGTCCTGTCCCCTTCTTCGGGACCATTCCATCCTGCCAGCTACGCCAG
Organism: Polypterus senegalus; assembly: GCF_016835505.1. Lineage (NCBI taxonomy): Eukaryota > Metazoa > Chordata > Cladistia > Polypteriformes > Polypteridae > Polypterus > Polypterus senegalus. Next base: position 22,726 of record NW_024382613.1, read on the forward strand.
TGTCACAAACTTGACTCGGACATGAAATTTGGGCAGCCACCCATATAATTGGTATCCTGCTGAAAGTCGTAAAATTATATACACACGATGTGCAAAAAACCAAGTCTAAAACAGAACCAGGGAATAGGGAAAAGGGTGAGGCTTTAAAGGGGAAGACAGGAATGAAATTAAAAGGGTGTGGCTCATGAAGGTCTTCACCCATAGGTTTGAGCCCGGACATGACATCACAGGCCGGAGCTGGCAAGGACTCCTCCATGGACTTTGTCCTGGAAGTGACGAAAGAGGACTAGGTGGAATCTCTCATGAATGATCTGCAATCAAGGGAGAAAAGAGTCAGTGCATTCTGCCACATATGGTATGTCTCTGAACTGTCGTATCAAGTCTTTAGCTGCCTCCATGCCCAAAGTGTGACAGTAGTCTTTTCAAAGAAAACTTTATCTAAACACTGTTTATCAGATGTGAACACTGAAAGTTTTAAATTGTTGGGCAGTAGAATGATATGAATGATGTGTGAGGGAAATTCCAAAGACGCACACAAAAATGGAAATGACTTGTTGACAGGCGTGCACAAAGCTTGGGAGATCCTGGGTAAAGTAAAATGTACATTGTTAGTTGTGCAGTTATAAAAGAGATTTGCATCCTAAAACTAACTGGATGAGGCAAACGAAAATTAAGTTCAGTTTGATTAACATGCAAAGAAATGCTTTCTGGGAGTTTGAGATCAGCTGTATGTAAAAAATGAATTACCACATACAACCATATTTGAAAATTGTTTGAGCATTGTAGGATATGCGTTGTGTGATTTTTGTGCTCACATCATTTATGATAGAGTGTGGACTGATGGACAAGCTGATGATCAGGATGAAGGGATTTGGTCCCAAGCTTTGGGTACAGGGACATCAAAGGGCTTATACATCATAACTACAGCTGGTAGGTCCCTTTTGCAGGGAATCCCACTTGAGGGTTCTTCGGTTTTCCACCTGAACCTATTCCCCCACCACATCGCTTCCCTCATTTTCGGTTTCTCCATGTGTCTCTGGGTGGTTGTGGGTTTTTTTTGGGCCTTCACAACAACAACAACAACAAATTTATTTATAGCACAACAAACAGTAGCTCAGTCTTTTACAAAAGGAAATAAAAGACACAAAAACAAAATAAGTCAACATTATAAAAGAATTAGAAAAGTCCAATGGTCAGGGGGAAAAAAAAAAACCGACGTGGAGAAAAAAATCCGGTTCCGACCTTTGACCCATTTGGGGCTCCC
>NW_024382614.1:0-1976 GCF_016835505.1 Polypterus senegalus
CCAGGCCTGATTACTGCCACACCTGTTTCAATCAAGAAATCACTTAAATAGGAGCTGCCTGACACAGAGAAGTAGACCAAAAGCTCCTCAAAAGCTAGACATCATGCCAAGATTCAAAGAAATTCAGGAACAAATGAGAACAGAAGTAATTGAGATCTATCAGTCTGGTAAAGGTTATAAAGCCATTTCTAAAGCTTTGGGACTCCAGCGAACCACAGTGAGAGCCAATATCCACAAATGGCAAAAACATGGAACAGTGGTGAACCTTCCCAGGAGTGGCCGGCCACCAAAAATTACCCCAAGAGCGCAGAGCGACTCATCCGAGAGGTCACAAAGACCCCAGGACAACGTCTAAAGAACTGCAGGCCTCACTTGCCTCAATTAAGGTCAGTGTTCACGACTCCACCATAAGAAAGAGACTGGGCAAAAACGGCCTGCATGGCAGATTTCCAAGGCGCAAACCACTGTTAAGCAAAAGAACATTAGGGCTCGTCTCAATTTTGCTAAGAAACATCTCAATGATTACCAAGACTTTTGGGAAAATACCTTGTGGACTGATGAGACAAAAGTTGAACTTTTTGGAAGGCAAATGTCCCGTTACATCTGGCGTAAAAGGAACACAGCATTTCAGAAAAAGACATCATACCAACAGTAAAATATGGTGGTGGTAGTGTGATGGTCTGGGGTTGTTTTGCTGCTTCTGGACCTGGAAGGCTTGCTGTGATAGATGGAACCATGAATTCTACTGTCTACCAAAAAATCCTGAAGGAGAATGTCCGGCCATCTGTTCGTCAACTCAAGCTGAAGCGATCTTGGGTGCTGCAACAGGACAATGACCCAAAACACACCAGCAAATCCACCTCTGAATGGCTGAAGAAAAACAAAATGAAGACTTTGGAGTGGCCTAGTCAAAGTCCTGACCTGAATCCAATTGAGATGCTATGGCATGACCTTAAAAAGGCGGTTCATGCTAGAAAACCCTCAAATAAAGCTGAATTACAACAATTCTGCAAAGATGAGTGGGCCAAAATTCCTCCAGAGCGCTGTAAAAGACTCATTGCAAGTTATCGCAAACGCTTGATTGCAGTTATTGCTGCTAAGGGTGGCCCAACCAGTTATTAGATTCAGGGGGCAATTACTTTTCACACAGGACCATGTAGGTTTGGATTTTTTTTCTCCCCAAATAATAAAAACATCATTTAAAAACTGCATTTTGTGTTTACTTGTGTTATATTTGACTAATGGTTAAATGTGTTTGATGATCAGAAACATTTTGTGTGACAAACATGCAAAAGAATAAGAAATCAGGAAGGGGGCAAATAGTTTTTCAGACCACTGTATTTATCTTGACTATCTGACAGATTACCTAAAGAATATTATGTTGTGAGAAAGATCATTTTTTTAAATTAAATAGGGAGAACGCTGAACCTCAGCCACAATTTAAAAAAGTGTAGAATTTTGAAAATAAAGTAGACATAGTTAGAAAACCTTAGGTAAAAAAAATCTTAAGAGTTATTTTAGATTCAGAATGTAATTTTAAATCTCATATTAATTATGTCAATAAAACTGTACCTTTGATTGAAGAAATATAGGACAGACACATGCCTTTGTCTTTAGCCATTTAGATTAATGCAATGCACTCCTAACAGGTCCACCAAAAAACACCTAAATTGATTGCAGTTGTTCTGCATGTAGCTGAAAGAATCGTAAGTAAAAAGAAGAAATCTGAGCAAATTGCACCATTATTGGCATCTATACACTGGCTGTCGGTGTCTTTCAGAATTTATTTTTTTAAGGCTTTTAATAATCATGTACCTTTGTATATCTTGGCCCCTAACCTTAGATCTTCCAATTCGACTTTGCTTGCTATTCCAATAGTAAAATATAAAAGAATTTCTGAGACTACTTTTTGTACTTTTTTGGAATAATCTACCTATAGAGATATGTCATGCCAGCAACGCAACAGAGTCATTTAA
>NW_024382615.1:0-8439 GCF_016835505.1 Polypterus senegalus
AATCACATACTCAAGAGCTTCAGTGGAAATGGGCGAGAAGTGCATTTAAAACCAAAGCCAGGAAGCTCTTCTTTATACAAAGAGTTGTGAGAATCTGAAACAAACAGAGACATGGAGTCGAAGCAGAAACCTGGACATCGTTTAAGAAGAGTGTGGAGAAGATGTTGGGACAGCTTAGCTATTAGCTTGATGGACTGAAGCATCTCCTCTTGTTTGTCAAATTTCTGATGTTGTTAGGTGGACACAACAGATGAGAAGAGAGGGAAACAAAGAATGAAGGTAGGAAGGGAAACAGAAAGAGAAGATGGGTGAAGAAGGAGGACAGTAACAAGAGGAAGAAATAGAAGACTAAAGGATAAGAGGAATGCAGTTATACTGCAGTGTTTTTTCATTTTAATAAAAGGCAGAACGAAGGTAGCCTGGATTAGTTTAAGTTGGTAAGGTTGTTCTTTAAATAAATGTAAAATAAGGAGAGATCCTACATTTTTGCTATTTTTGATACTTAAATACATTTAATATCAATTAGTTTAAATCTTCCACTTGAGTACTTGTCATATGGACAAATGTTTCCTTTCATTGAGTTATTGTACAGACGGTTACCTCTGCTGTTCAGCTATGGCTGTTGAGTACGTTATACAGCACTGTCTGTGGGTGAAGTTTGCATGAAGTTGTTTTATTCCCCTAATTATTTAAAGAGTATTAGGCACCATATAAACATGTGCAGGAACTCACAGACACGTATAACTTGGTCTCTGAATTCTTACGTATTCCATGTAGAATACAAGACCCATGCCGATTACTGAGTGAATGACTGCTGTGGCCAGGTGCGTGGTATAAAAAGGGTTAAGCATGGTCCTATTATGATTTGTATTCTGGTGGGCAAGTCTTCTGTGACTGAGTGAAAGACCCTTACTGGTGGCCAGACAGGTGGAATACCACCAGGAGGTGTCTAGCTCCAAGAAGAAGGACCATCGGGTCATTAACCTGGATGAGCATCAGTTAGGTGACTGTCAAGTTTAAGGGCCTCAAAGTGTTGGTTTAGAGGGCGTCCTTTTTCATTATAAAATACACACATTAGTCGTTACAATTTGATATCTCATTGGACTCTGACATTTGTCATTGTATCCATTAGAGGCTTGCAAATTGGCAGAATTATTTCACTTCAGTTGGGATTCTTCCATTTCAGCTTTTTCTTTTTTTGTAATTTTTCCATTTACTATTTGTTAGGCACTTTGATATGAACACGTACCGCAGATTGTAATATTACTTTTTGCTGTTGAAATATTGCAAGAAATGTTAGGATAGATGAGCTGCAGACAAGAAGTGTCTACCTGGAGTGCTAGACGGCAGGACAAGGCCTACATGGGATTAAGAGGAGTCCTGTGCTTTATAATGAAGAGCAGACAGGGCTGTAAATTAGTGATGGGGGGTCAGGCTCTTTTGGCTCAGCCCCCTTAGAAGAGCTGGCTCTTACGGCTCCCAAATGGCTCTTCATTTAATATCCTAAGGAGCCTTCAATTTTAGCCTAATTTAATGGTTTGTGTGTTGGTATGCAATTTTTGATTCAGTGATTTCATAAAAGCCTTATTTTTATGCATTTTTTCTTGTTACAAAAAAAAATACAGTTACTTTTGTTTGACATTTTAATCAAACCTTGAAATGAACAACTCAACACAAAACCACAGCAAACAAATCAAATAAATAACAGCCAAAGTCTTATGTCATTATGACACTTTAGATAAAAGTCTTTAGTGCAGGTTGGCATTTCAGAAATACCAGATGCCTCAGCCAGCTCCTCATAAACGCTTATCTCTCTGGCTGGAGTCGTTTGTTTTGGAATAAATGTGCTTATTTTGATTTGGCTTTCAGAAGGCTGTGATGTACCTGCAGTTTTAGACAAGACAGTGGTCACTGCAGTAGATGTACTTGGCCGAAAACAGGATAAGTGGATGACAGCTGGAGAGAGAGGGCAAGCTCTCCTCCAGCGGCACGGATGGGTGAGCGGTTCTTAGATGTCTGTGCAGGTTTGGTGTTGACCCTGCTCTGCTCTGACGGATATTTTCATTTAACAGATTCTGCACTCAGCTTTGCAGTCTCCAATATCATTGAAATGCAGCCAGATGCTGCTTCGTTTTTGGTTTTCACTTATTTCTTCACATTTTCCCAACATGCTTGCATTTAAATCTGGCTCCCCGTCTCTGTCGCTCTGTGTACCTGGCCTGTACCACTACACTCGCTGTCTTCGGAGCGTCTGCTCCCCTTCTTTTTTACACATAATGGTATGATCCTAGTCTGTCTTTGCATGTGATTGACCGCATGGTGTGGCCATCAAAGTAAAATCCCACCCCTGCCTGCATGGATTCTCAGCAGAGCTGAGCAGGAGCAGCTGAAGATTCGGCTCTCCCTGCCGGGTGTTGGCTCTTCTTGTTCACTACAAAGAATCGGCTCTTAGAGGCGGCTCATTCGCGAACGACACGTCACTACCGGAAACACAAAGGGTGTCCCCATTTACCAAATACAGGAGTGCTGAGAGACCAGGGGCCTTGAGAGGGAGGATGGCTAAACTGACTCTGGGAGGGGACCTGAGGACTGCCCAGGAAATAACTCCAGAGATGGTGAGAGTGCGGGAGAAGAGTACTAGAGATGATTGATGCACGTGGCACACTGCCAGACCAGATCTGAAATGCCTGCACAGTGAGGCTGAGGCCCATGGGGCTATCGGGGTTTTGATTTTAGTCTTTTACTGTTTTTGTATTCTGCAATTGTTAATCCCTCAATAGACTTTATTTTCTATAATAAATGTTTTAATAGCTGATAGGGAACAATGTTTTAGTAACTTTCTTCAGGAGGGGTGGCAAAGACAGGCACCTGTGTCACATGGTATTTAAATTAAAACTAGATATCTAAACTATTCTGTAACATTTCAGTAATGCTGATCTTTCAGATAATAAAATAGATCATGGATTTTGGTCTCGTCCGTTGCGAGAGATGGACATCTGAAGTGGAGCTCCGCTAGCAGCGGTGTTATTTTTCATATTATCTGAGATGAGATATCCTGTATTTATCCAAACCGAGGGGCACTGCTACAGTATATGTAAGCATATATAAACATGGCCAACATGAAAGAGGGTCCGAAAGGACCGAAAACTAAAGTTGCACCCAAGCTAAGATCAGCAAGCCCTAGTTCAAGATACGGCCTTTCAGAGACTGACCTGGATCAGATGGGCAAAAGCCCAGACTCCTCAGGACCATGCTCTGCTACATCATTGCCGGCTGAGAACGAAAAGGGGAGCGAATGTACAAGCGTGAGTGAAGCAGGTCTCGATAGCTCGCAGATTGGAGAAGATCACCTGAAACTGGAAAAGGCCTTGCAGTCCGCAGTTTCAATTACTCCATGTGAGCCGGGAACAGCGGGGACACCGGCTACAATAGAGCCTGCCGCTTCACCTATGGTGCAAGAAAGCACAATTGAACCGTCTGAACTGAAGGTGTTTGCTGAGCTCATGCAAGATATAAAGAAAAGCGAGAAGGCAAATGAGAAGGCAAGGGTAAAGGCAAATGAGAAACTGCAACAGGAGCTACAACAGCCAAATGAAAGGTTGCGACAGGAGCTGCGCCAGATGCTGGGTAAAATTGAAGAGCACATTCAGGAAAACTCGGTTAAACTGAGCACGCTTGCTGATCAACTGGAGGATGTCAAGGAGACATTCATGACTCGGATTGAAATGACCAAAAATTTAGCTGCCAGTGCAGAAGAAAAAGCAGTAAATGTCAACTCTGAATTCAAAAAACTCGGAGACAGACTGGCTGCTTTGAAAGATTAAAGCAGAAGGAATAATGTCAGAATTGAAGGTCTGCCTGAGAATCGAGAAAGTCCAAATCCTGTGAAATTTGCAGCTGAACTTTTTCCTAAAATAATCGGGGAGGACTTTAAAGCAGAATCTGAGATAGCAGCGGCTTATCGCGTACGCGGATCAAATACCGTTAGACCTAGGTCTTTTATTATTCGCTTTGAAAGATTATCATTTAAGCTAGAGGTGATGGCACTCCTCAGAAACAAGCAAGAGATTATATATGAAAATAACCACATTCGTATCTTCCTTGACTTCTCTCCAGCAACAGCTACTAAACGCAGCCTTCTACAACATTAAACAGCGGTTACGGCAAGCCAGCGTCAAATACAGCCTCTTGTATCCGGCCAAACTGAAAGTGGAATTGCAGGGTCAGTATTATGTCTTCACTAGCAAGGAAGAAGCAGAAAAGGAATTAAGAAAGCTGATCCCGAGATAATTCTGATACATAATAGCGAGTCTTGGCCGTTAATGATATGGCAAGGATTAATAATCTACTGTCTGATCTTTGTTTAAAATACGGGTTTTTATCATCATATATTCTCATTATTACTCATTATTACTCGGACGCTATCTGTTTATGTTTTATTGTGCATAATTACTTTTTTTTTTTTATTATCTAATTATTTTCTCTCTACCCTGAACGAGACTGTTCAACATCATACCCTTGGTTTATTGTTATTGCTATTATTGCATTAAGACTTATTATGCTTATTCCGGACCACTTTCTAACACCATTCCCCGGGTTTATTATCCGGGTGTATTATCTTAATACACTAAGATTGCTGAAGAATATACATTTGGGATCAGCAAGCGGAAGCACAGAGCAGCGGCATCTCCCACAGGCACTTAGCCCTTCACAAGCACCCGAGCATGTTCACCTGAGGTAAAGCCGGCAGCTGACCAGTAGAAATAACCGGCAGTGAGAAATTAAAGTCGATTGCTCAGCGGGTGGTGGAAACTTAAAGCGACGGTGATTCAGCTGAACACGGAAAGCACCGAAGCACCTATAAAAACGGCAAAGATGACTTCAACACTTAATGAAAGTTCTATCTGCTCTCTACCCATCGAGGGCACCTTTATATGTTGTGTGTCCTGCAGTATGTACAGCTCAGGTTTTCCGGCCGACAGTGCAGATAGCTTCACCTGCCAAAAATGTTTAGTTAATTTAGAGTTGGTCGGAAAATATGCCAATTGGAGGACCGTGATTAGGAATCTGATAGCGATTAGGCAGACTGAAATTGGATCGACTCGGTTTGTTTAGACAATTCGCTACTTCTGATTCGGCTTCAGTCTCTCCTGGTCCCACTGTCAGCGGCCGTGGCGAAATCAGCAGCACCAATTCAGCCACAGGGCGAGTGGGTAACAGTAAGATGGGGGTCTAAGAATCCAAAATTTAGTCCCCCAGCACCCAGGTCACCAATTCGGACCCAGAACAGGTTCTCAGCTCTCCGCAGCGTGCCTGTGGAAACTGAGAATAATAAAGTGCTCATAATTGGCGATTCCATAGTGCAAAATGTTAGAATTCCAGACTATATGTTAAACCAGCAGTTAATGTTAAGTGACTACTTGGGGCCAAGATTTCTGGCATAAAGGCGTGGACATTGGATCACCGCCGATTGATGAAGTATCTACCTTATTGCTGCATGTCGGCACTAATGATATTTATTTACAGCAATCTGAGGTATTAAAGCGAACTTCATCTCTATGCACCAAAGCTAAAAAAAATGTCGGAATTTAATTGTATCTGGTCCCTTACCAAGATTATATAGAGGGGATGTGATTTATAGCAGATTGCATTCCCTTCACTGCTGGCTAGAAACCTGGTGTGCAAATAAAAGCATAGCGTTTGTGAACAATTGGGATGATTTTTGTCAAAGGCCTGGATTTTTAAGAAGAGATGGTCTTCATCCTAACTGGAGGGGATCTTATGTATTATCTCAAAATATGGCAGCAAAACTGCCTGGTTGACTGATTAGAGCACCATCCAGGCCGCAGCCATGTGATCTTAAATCACAGGCTGTTCTTTATCCCACCTGTTATTTTCCTGAAGCTGTTACCCATAATCCCTGTCGTGGGGCATCCAGTAAATTTAGTCTTGATACAAACCATAAATTAATTGATAACCAAAAATAAGGTGTATAATTAGACCAAGGGATAAAACCAGACACTTCCACCAGGGCATCTGTAATAGAAATTTAATTCAAATTAAAACAAAAATATATCAGCAGTTCAGAAAGAACCATGCAGTTTTAAATGCTGTTTATTGAACATTCGCCTTCTTGGCACTAAAGCTGTTTTGGTAAATGATATAATATTAAGTACAAAATCTGATCTGTGTCTCACTTAAACCTTACTTTTTGATTTTACTGAATCAGCCAATCTAGGAGTTCTCTTTGATTCTAGCATGTCATTTAAAGCACATATTACAAAGTTGTCCAAAACATGTTTTTTTCCATCTTTAAAATGTTGGGAAATTAAGGCGCTTTCTAAATAAACAGGATTCTGAGAAATTAATTCATGCATTTATCTCTAGTAGGACTGACAACTGCAATGCGGTGTTCACTGGCTGTTCAAACTGTTCTCTATACAGCCCCAGTTAATCCAAAATGCTGTGGCAAGAATTATTACAAGAACAAGAAAATATGAACACATAACTTCAGTTCTTTAATCCTTACACAGACTCTGTTAAGTTTAAGGCAGATTTCAAAATCCTCCTTTTAACATATAAAAGCATTAAATGGCCAAGGTCTGATTTACTTGTCTGAACTTATCATGACTTACAAACCTGAAGCTCATATTAAGATCTCAAGATGCCGGTCTGCTTATGATTCCAAGGATTAATAAAATAACAGTGGGAGGTTGAACTTTTAGTTACAGGGCCCTTAAACTGTGGACTGGTCTTCCTGCTACTATAAGAGATGCCCCCTCTGTCTCAGCCTTTAAATCCCGGCTGAAGACTCACTACTTTAGTTTAACACACCTTGACTAGAGCTGCTGATTAACTGTACAGACTGCATCTCTGTTGTTAGTCATTAGCACTAAAACATAAGTAACATTATAATTAATTGAACACAACCCTCACCTATTCTGTTTCTGTTCTCGGTATTCAAATGTGGCTACAGCCACGCCTCACCCCGCCAAGTTGTTTTGCCTGCCTATAGTAAAAGTCATCCCTGATGGAGGATCACAGGAATCATGGGAAAGAGGGGTCCTTTCATCGGATTGGCTGGCCCAACACTGTTTCCAACCGTAACGGCAAAATGGGGAGGCAGCTTGATGGATGAGGTCTCCAGGACTCTAAAATATCCAAATCTTATTATGTGATATCATCTACTATTAAATTCTGCCCGTGATTCTAAAATTTTTATTTTTATGTTGTATTAAGGATTTGTTCTTGTTCTGTATATTGTATTGTATTGACTCCTTTTTGACACCCACTGCATGCTCCTACGACTCTGGAAAGGGTCCTCTTGAACTGCCTTTCCCGAGGTTTCTTCCATTTTTTTCCCTACAAGGTTTTTATTGGGAGTTTTTCCTTGTCTTCTCAGAGAGTCAAGGCTTGGGGCTGTCAAAAGCAGTAGGGCCTGTTAAAGCCTATTGGAACTTCCTGTGTGATTTTTGGGCTATACAAAAATAAACTGTATTGTATTGTATTGTATTGTATATTCTAAGTGCACAGTTTTTTAGACTATATTGGTAATAGATATCTCTATTTTTTAACCCTGAAACACCGCCGGGGGCTTTGTTTTGCTTTTGGACGGCTCTGTCAACTCTGGGTATGTCAGAGGACTGGGACTGTGTGAAGTGGGGTCTAGCCTTACGTGGGGAGGACAAAATTTAAGGGGGGGGAGAGAAAGAAAGCAGGCTATATCTATACCTAATCTATCCTTTTAATCTTTTTAATTATAACTACCAATGTAATAATAGGCTACATGGCAATAACTCTTGGGGAAATAGGAAATTAAGACCGAAGCTGTCTCACTTCCAGTTAAGACTATAAAATGACATAAAAAACTCAGAATCAGTGTCTCCATGATGGGACAGTTAACTTTGTGAGCTGGAATGTTAAAGGCCTGAATCACTAATTAAAGAGAAAGAAAGTACTCTCTCACCTAACAGGTCTAAATGCTAAAATAGTATTTTTACAGGAGACCCACTTACTAAGCAAGGATCAGTTCTGGCTGCAAAAAGACTGGACTGGCCAAATGTTCCATTCTAGTTTTACAAAGAAAACTAGAGGTGTGGGAATTCTCATACATAGAACAGTACCATTTGTAGCATCAGATGTAGTATTGGATCCTGGAAGGGAGATATGTAATGGTCATGGGAGACTTATCTAACTGTAAAATGATTTTGATAAATGTTTATGCACCTAATGATGATGATAAGGAATTTATACAAAATTTGTTTGCATCCATTCCCAATCAGAACACTCATAAAGTTATAATGGCTGGGACTTTAATTGTGTTTAAATCCACTTTAGATAGGACTTCCACAGGAACAATCTAACACGCAAAGATAATTACAAAGTTTATAACTGATCACAACTTATCAGATCCCTGGAGGTTTTAAACCCAAATTCAAG
>NW_024382616.1:0-2178 GCF_016835505.1 Polypterus senegalus
GCTTTCAAGTGTACCGAAATGGCCAAATATTTTACACCTTTCGACAACCGCCAATGCCTCTTAAACATCTTAGATTCACAGGTGACGATTTCAGTAGTGGACACTTTGATGTTTATGAATGTTTCAACTCCCAAAAGCTGGATCTGAAGTTATCGATGAAACCGGTTGTATACTTACAACGCTTGACCGATGCCGAATGTCTCTTCAACACAAGTCCTACAAATACTGTCGTAATTGAAACAAACCATGAAACTCATGCTCAAGAGTAAGCTCAGCGCACAGCGTCGTCATATTACAACCGGAGGGCCGAACTCACAATGTGGTATACAAAGAGATCCTTAACAATCATTTATTGGTATATTATCCCTCAGTTTAAAGAGATTTAATTTTCTTCTTAATAAAAATTTTAAGGCAGTACTTAGCCGCTGCAAAGCGCGGGTATTTTGCTAGTATATATATATATATATATATATATATATATATATATATATATATATATATATATATATATATATATAATTTGCAGCAGCTTCAGAAAATGAGTCCTGAGGGACATCAATTTTAACATCACCTAATTCTGAAAAACTTCTCTAAACTATACCTACACACCACCAAGCAGATCTAAGTAGCTACAGGGCAGTAAGCTTAACATACATCACCAGTAAATTAATGGAAGGAATTATTAAGGATAAGATTGAGCAACACATGACAAGGACAGGAGTTATTCAGCATGGGGTCAGAAGAGGGAGGTTGTGTGTTACTAACATGCTGGAATTTTATGAGGAGGCAACAAAAGGATCTGACAAGGTGGAGCTTATGATATTATTTATCTGACTTTCAGAAAGCATTTGATGAGGTGCGACATGAGAGGGTGGCCATCAAACTAAAAAAATGGGAGTTCAGTGTGATGTGTTTAGATGTGCACAGAATTGGCTCAGATACAGGAAGCAAAAGTGTAAGGAACCTCATCAGAACTGAGTGGTGAATCAGAAAGAGTGGTGTTCCACAGGGGGCAGTGCTGGTGCTGCTGCTATTTTTAATATATATAAATGATTTAGATAGGAATATAAGTAACAAGCTGGTTAAGTTTGCATATGATACCAAGATAGGTGAATTAGAAGATAATTTGGAATCCGTTATATCATCACAGAAAGACTTGAACAGAATACAGGCTTGGGCAGATTTGTGGCAAATGAAATTTAATGCCAGTAAATGTAAAGTATTACACATAGGAAGTAAAAATATGAGGTTTGAATACACAATGTGAGGTCTGAAAATCGAGAGTACACCTTATGAGAAGGATTTAGGAGTCATAGTGGACTCTAAGCTATCAACTTCCCGACAGTGTTCAGAAGCCATTAAGAAGGCTAACAGAATGTCAGGTTATATAGCGCCTTGATCGGTGGAGTACAAGTCACAGGAGGTTCTGCTCAATCTTTATAATGCACTGGTGAGGCCTCATCTGGAGTCCTGTGTGCAGTTTTGGTCTCCAGCTACAAAAAGGACATAGCAGCACTAGAAAAGGTCCAGAGAAGAGTGACTGGGCTGATTGAGGGTTACAGGGGTTGAATTATGAGGAAAGATTAAAAGAGCTGAGCCTTTACAGTTTAAACAATCAGATTTGTTTTTTATTGAACTTATTGAAAGCAAGTAACATTCCATAAAGAGAAGTCAAACTTAAGAAAACTAATTTCAATTTAACCAAGAGAAAAAGAGGAAGGCCAAAGATTAACAGGAGACCTGATTGAAGTGTTTAAAATGATGAAGGAATTAGTCCAGTGGATCGAGATGGTGACTTTAAAACAAGTTCATCAAGAAGACAGTGACACAGTTGGAATCTTGTGAAATGTAAGTTTCATAGAGAACCACAGTCTCATGGAAGAAGTGACCAAGTTGTGTGGTATTCAGTAGGACCTTAGGGACTTTAAAAACAAGACTTGATGTTTTATAGAAAAATTAAGAGGATTGGATTGATGAGGTTTGTTGGGCTCATCTAGACTGTTCTAATATATCATTTTATAAACCAATATATTTTTTTTCCTTCAAAAGGTTTGGGGATCATTTTAGAGGAGATGATTTTTTAGGGATTTAAACAAGAAACAAAAGTGAAGACATCTTTACCCTTCCAAAAAAATAATGAAAACTGAGAGTAGTGCATCCATGTAAGGTTTATTAAAA
>NW_024382617.1:0-2676 GCF_016835505.1 Polypterus senegalus
ACTCTGAATCCACTATACTGTATACTGTACATATACACTCACCTAAAGGATTATTAGGAACACCATACTAATGCGGTGTTTGACCCCCTTTCGCCTTCAGAACTGCCTTAATTCTATGTGGCATTGATTCAACAAGGTGCTGAAAGCATTCTTTAGAAATGTTGGCCCATATTGATAGGACAGCATCTTGCAGTTGATGGAGATTTGTGTAGTGCACATCCAGGGCACGAAGCTCCCGTTCCACCACATCCCAAAGATGCTCTATTGGGTTGAGATCTGGTGACTGTGGGAGCCATTTTAGTACAGCGAACTCATTGTCATGTTTAAGAAACCAATTTGAAATGATTCGAGCTTTGTGACATGGTGCATTATCCTGCTGGAAGTAGCCATCAGAGGATGGGTACATGGTGGTCATGAAGGGATGGACATGGTCAGAAGCAATGCTCAGGTAGCCCGTGGCATTTAAACGATGCCCAATTGGCACTAAGGGGCCTAAAGTGTGCCAAGAAAACATCCCCCACACCATTACACCACCACCACCACCACCAGCCTGCACAGTGGTAACAAGGCATGATGGATCCATGGTCTCATTCTGTTTACGCCAAATTCTGACTCTACCATTTGAATGTCTCAACAGAAATCGAGACTCATCAAACCAGGCAACATTTTTCCAGTCTTCAACTGTCCAATTTTGGTCAGCTCGTGCAAATTGTAGCCTCTTTTTCCTATTTGTAGTGGAGATGAGTGGTACCCAGTGGGGTCTTCTGCTGTTGTAGCCCATCTGCCTCAAGGTTGTGCGTGTTGTGGCTTCACAAATGCTTTGCTGCATACCTCGGTTGTAACGAGTGGTTATTTCAGTCAAAGTTGCTCTTCTATCAGCTTGAATCAGTCGGCCCATTCTCCTCTGACCTCTAGCATCAACAAGGCATTTTCGCCCACAGGACTGCCGGATACTGGATGATTTTCCCTTTTCACAACATTCTTTGTAAACCCTAGAAATGGTTGTGTGTGAAAATCCCAGTAACTGAGCAGATTGTGAAATACTCAGACCGGCCCGTCTGGCACCAACAACCATGCCACGCTCAAAATTGCTTAAATCACCTTTCTTTCCCATTCTGACATTCAGTTTGGAGTTCAGGAGATTGTCTTGACCAGGACCACACCCCTAAATGCATTGAAGCAACTGCCATGTGATTGGTTGATTAGATAATTGCATTAATGAGAAATTGAACAGGTGTTCCTAATAATCCTTTAGGTGAGTGTATATTATGTGCTTTTAGACAATTGTAAGTTTGAGAATGTATGTTATTTGCAATTGAATTTAAATAAGAAATAAGGAAATTTAATTAAAAACCTGTAATTATTTAAGGAAATTCATTTTATGTATCAATGTTATATGGCGTTAAAAAAAGGGAAATAGTGCATCAATCCAGAATGAACTACCCTTTTTAGCAGCAAAGTGTACAACTAGGAGTGTCCAGGCAAAGTTGTTACAAGATACAAGATAAGTCTAAAATAGATTTGATTGAGAGGTGGTATCCAGTCAACAGAAGTCCAAAAATCTGTTTCAGTAGTGCTAAATTATTGTTAAATATTATTTTTGCTATTTTAGCCATATTATAGAGTCTGTTAGTTAAAGAAATAAGCTCTAACATATATCTTATATACATTTAACCTTTATAATTTTGTTTTGCTTTGTGTTTTAACAAATATGATAAAACTTTAAAATAATTTCTGGTATCATAATATACATTAATATGTATTTTTCTGGTCTTGGTGAATAAAAGTTTCATTGAAAGGATAAACATGGTAATTTAATAGGTAATTTAACCAGACCAGTTAAAGCCTCCATCATCAAATGGTAAGCCCAGAGGTTTGAAACTGCAGGGTGAGCCTTAGAGCCTCGAGTTCACATTTGTCTCCAGAGTTTTCACCCCAAGACCTTGGCTGTCCCCCAGGCATGGCTCTATACAGTTGTCCTTCTCAGTCTTGCACCAGGATTTAATATGATAGTTACACAGTATATCTTCTAGCTATTAATAAGCCAAACTGTATGACAGTTAATTGATGTTAACGAACTGATGTAAATTAATAACCTTCGAGGAGGTTTGGAGCTACTCAAGGTTTATTTAATGGTTATCGGTATTTACTTTTAAATTAATATCATAAGTTGCATATGTTACTGGCAATGTGTGAAAAGCAGGCATTCTATAGAATGCGTGAAGTTTTTAGGCAAAGCATGAAATGTCTGTATTACCTATATATTTTCCCTAGGCATTTTATATAACACCTAGGCATTATACAGAATGACTTGCCAGTTTGACTTTGGGATTTTATAAAATGCCTAGGAAATGTTTGAAATTTTACTTATTTCATACTTTGACACCCCATTTCTGGCATTCTACAGATTTTCTAGACTTTCTATACAATGTCTAATTTCACACATTGACGGTAACACATATACTGTACTGCATTAGAAGCAAAGGTGGTCAAAAAGTATGCTCATTTGATGTAGCCTGTAAAACAAAGGTTTCAATGCCACTTTTCTCTGCATTGTGCATAACTATTTGGCTACAACAGGATTAGGAAATCATGAAGGCTAATAACATATATGTTATGTTGTGTGAAGCAGGGAAGAGAAAGGACCGGGGAGATAAATCGGAGTTATACTCAAAG
>NW_024382618.1:0-24406 GCF_016835505.1 Polypterus senegalus
AAAATTCTAGTTCTAGATGTACCCAGAGCTTCTTCAGACCATATACACTCACCAAAAAGGATTATTAGAACCCCTTTCTTTTCTCATTAATGCAATTATCTAATCAACCAATAAATGGCAGTTCTTCAATGCATTCAGGGGTGTGGTCCTGGTCAAGACAATCTCCTGAACTAAACTGAATGTCAGAATGGGAAAAAAAAAGGTGTTTAAAATTTTAGGGGCAGGGTTGTTGGTGAGGGGGCCGGGTTGAATTTTTCCCAAATCTGCTCAGTTACTGTGTTTTCACAACCATTTCTAGGGTTTACAAAGAAGGGTGTGAAAGGAAAAAACATCCAGCCGGATCCTGGGTAATGCCTTTTGATGCTGAGGTCAGGGGAAATGGGCCAACGTTCAAGCTGATAAAAGAAACGACACAACCATCTTGGGTATGCAGCAAAAGCAGGAAACCACAAACGCACAACCTTGAGGGGGGGGCAAACAGCAGAAACCCCCACTTTTCCCTCATCTCCACTACAAATGGGAAAAAGGGCCCCCTTGCAAAGCTCACCAAAATTTGGGACAGTTGACACTGGAAAATGTTGCCTGGTCTGATGGTCTCATTTCTGTTGAGACATTCAAATGGAGAGTCAGAATTTCAAACAGAATGAGAACATGGACCCATCATGCCTTGTTACCACTGCGGCTGGTGGTGGTGGTGTAATGGTGTGGGGATGTTTTCTTGGCACACTTTAGGCCCCCCTTATCCCAAATTTGGGGCATCAAATCCACGGGCTACCTGAGCATTGTTTCTGACCATGTCCCCCCCTTCATGACCCCATGTAACCCTCTGATGGCTACTTAAAAGGATAATGCACCTTTCCCGCTCAATCATTTCAAATTGGTTTCTTAAAAGCAATGGTTCCTGTACTAAAAGGGCCCCCCACAGTCACCAGTCCAACCCAATAGGTATCTTTTTGGGGTGTGGTGGACGGAGCCGGCCCCGGATTTCATCCCCCAAATCTCCATCAACTGCAAAATGCTATCCTATTATGGGCCCCATTTAAGAATCTTTCCCCCCGTTAAATTAATCCAGTAGAATTAAGGGAGTTCTGAAGGCAAAGGGGGCAAACACCGTATTAGCATGGTGTTCCCAATAATCCTTAGGTGAGTATATAACTTGATACTCGTAAATTTTTGGGCATGTATGTATTCCAAGCCTTCACTTGTAACTCATGGACTTTTAGTAATACTTAAATTTTGATTGAAAAAACAGCTTATCTGTTTTTATGCTCACGTATACATCCCATGTTTTTTACATTTTCAATGCTGAGTGATTGGCTCCCCATATTCGCACTAGTAAAATACCCATCTTCACAGCAGACGAGTGTTTAAAAAATTATAAAAAAAAAAAAACATTTTAAAAAAAATATAACATGATTGTCAATGTAATTGTCATACATTTATATTGACAGTGAATTTGATGGTTGTAAAAAGTTTAATTTATGATTATAAATTTGAGAAATGCCATTCTTTGGATGAGGGGCCCTTTTAAACTATGTTTGCAGTTCTGCCCTCCGGAAAAAGACCAAGCTGTCTGCTGAGCACTCTTGAGCATCAAATACAATTGGCCATGTGAGAAGCAATCTTGTGTCAATTAAATGGCCTTTTTTAAAGCGGCCCTGTGACTTATTTATTGTCATAGTTAAAGCAACCCTTACTGGAAATTGGGTTTTTAAATTTGGGAATGGGAGGTCAGGGGGAAAAGAGGGGGATGCAGAAAAAAATACAGTCTTATCGGGCCCAGTTCTAGTGAAAGTTGCCTCAAAGGTTTTTTTGAGAGATTTGTCTGAAGCCTGGTGCCGAAAAATTTTTGGTGGTTTTTTTGTAGTGCTGGAGTAAAAAAGGCGGGAGTCACCAGCAGGAAGGCGGAAGAAGGCCAAAAATTAAGAACAGGTGTCGTTTACTGTCCATGTCAGCATATGTGACCAATTCACATGAAGAATGGTTCAGTTTTTGTTTGTTCTAAAACTGGCTTTTTTGGGTTTTCATTTGACATTGTCTTTTTTTTTGACTTTCCCACTGATGAGTCACTGCAAGGTTACCGTAAAGAAAGCATAGAAATATTTGGATATTTTTCAGTATGAAGTTTCATCCCTTAAATGGATAATTGTTTTTTTGGGCATAACACTCAAAGTGGATCATTACACATCCCAAAATGGACTCAGGCTTTACTGTTTCCCCTAGAATTTTTAACCGGAACACGCTTGGTTTACATTTGGGGTTAAAATAGTGTGATTATTTTGACATTCACATGTTTGTGTTGTTTAAGGAGTTTGGAATAGCGCAGGTTAACTGGTAATCCTAAACTTGCCCATTTGGGAGAATGTGGGGTGTAGTAAATGTGCTCTGAACCCTGGTTCTCCCCACCATGTATTATCGGGGAGGGAAAATATAAACTAAATAAATGAAGGGAAAAATGCTTTGCTTTTAGGATATTTTAAAACAAAAGAATTCATCTTTCATTTTTTTCACCTTCAAAAAACCAATAAATAAATCTTTAAAATATTAAGACTATAAATACTAGGAATCCCCCTTTGGGGAAAATAGTTTTAAAAAGAAGGTAAAAAAGAAAAAAAAAATTTTAAAAATAACGTAAATGATTGTTAATGTAATTTTTTTGTCATTGATATGAGTGTTGTTCTCATTTTTCCTATCTATATCTATATTTTAAAAACGAAAAAAAGAAAAAAAATTTTGGGGGCGCCCCCCATGTAATTTTTCCCCGGTAACTTTTTTTTTCAAATACCAGCACTAAGTGCTTAAAACAGAGCCCAAAACAAGCCCAAAGAAGGGAAAAGGGAACAAAGGGAACAGGAAGTGGGTAAAGGGTGGACACGTTTCATTGTTCATTGGTTTAGCCCCGGGATGTGACATCAGGGGCGAATGGAAAGGTCTGTCCCATTCGCCAAGTGCGCCAGAGACAGTGGAACCTCCCGGTTAGGTCTACAGGGAAGTGAAAAGGGGTTGGGGCGCTCTGCCCATCCCGGCGCCAAACTGCCTTCACTGGCCCCTTTGCTGCCTCCCATTGCCGTGGTGACAACCCCCCCTCAGCCCAGACCCGTCGGGGGGCCCCCCTTTCCAGTCGAACCCCGGAGAGAGAGGCGTTGGCAGGGAGACCCCCGATGAGCACCCTTTGGGGCTGCAGGTCAAGAAACCACCCGGGGACCCGCGTTCGCCCCTGTGCGGGGCCATCCACTGAAAGGTGCATGGTCCTGCAAAAAGGGTGAACTCCGCCCAACAGGTAGTACCTCAGCTGGTGACGCCCATTTAATCGCCAGAGCCCCCCTCTCCCCCGCCGATACCTGGTCCCCCGGTCCACTTTTCGGCTCAGGAACATGCGGGGTGTTACCCTCGAACCTTTGGCCCAAGGGGCCCCAGGCCTGTGTCCGGTCCCCCCGGAGGATAAAAAGGCAAAAAAAAAGTTGGGTGCCATAAAAATGGGGGGAAAGGGCCTTCTTCAAGTCACCAAATGCAGCGCTGTTTTGCAGTCCATCCCCCACAATGTTGGGGCCCTTTTTTTGTTAAATCAGTCAGGGCCGCCCCGAAAACCGGGTACAAACGGGGTAGTACCGCAAACCCCAAAACGGACCTGCCGCTTGGTTTGGGGGCCTTTTTCAGAATGGCATCAATTTTGGAGCACTGGCCTTGGTCCCCCCCACCGGGTACCTAAATATTTGGCCTCGTTTAATCAAAGAAACATTTTTTGGGATTAACCCAAACCCCTCACCAAGTGTCCATAATACCGCTTGGACATGCGAAACCCCATGTGCGGGAATAGATGACCCGCATCTGGGTAGGAAACACTGTATGAAAAAAGGGGCAGCATTTTGCCCACCAGGCTGAAAGGTTGCTGGGCCCGTGAAAACCCAAATGGAAGGACATACTCCCAGTGTCCGCTGGGGGGTACAAAAGGGGGTTTTTTCCTTGGGAGCCCGTTAAAGGAACCTGCCAGTCCCCTTTTTGTCATGTCAAGTGTGGTCGGGTTTTGAGCCTGTCCAAGCCTCTGAATTGCACGCTGGCATTGGATGGCATCAAATTGGGAGATTTGGGTTCCCGGGCGGAAGTCATTGCAAAACCTCAACTCCCCGGCTTCCGCCCAGCACAAGGGGGCGGGACCGGGGATTCCCCTCATACACCTGTTCAACTTTTGGTCCCCAGTTCCACCCCGCCTGGGGAAGCGTGGGCGTTCTCGGACAAAAACCCCCGGCTCTGTCACAATGTTGTGCTCAATCAGAGGGTCCTTGGGGTTTCACACTCCCTCTCACGTCGAAATTTTTTTCCCAAACCCCCGTTCCGGGGCTCGCGCGCCAAAGTTGGTCGTGTGTGGGCAAAGAGTGGCGGCTGGCGGAGGAGGATCAGGTCCCTGTCCTTCCCCGGGTTTCAGCAGGTTCAGATATACCGCCCTTTGGCCGGTTTGGGGTTGATCCCCAAAATTCGCCAGCCCCTTCCTCTCCTTAACCCGGGAGGGCCCTGCCAGTGGGCAACAACAGAGTGGGAGGTAGCACTGGACCATGCCCCATCCCCCGGGGTGGAACCCCCAAGGGGGAAATTGTTCCCGAACCTGTGCTGTTGAGCCCCCCCATGTGACTTTTAAGGACAGGCCAAACTTTCCAAATCTTGGCGAATCATATACTCCAGTTGTTAGTGGTGGGAAGAGCCTCTTTTCCCCACCTTCCAAATATCAATATGCCCGAGGTTTCCCCCATACAGTAGTTAAAAAGGGAAAACCCCGGGAAAACTTTGGGTTGAAGGCGGGCAGGGGGGGGCTGCCCCAGTTCCTTCCATCCCGCTCCACCCCGGCTTTGCGAGAGTCTGTTTAAACCTCTCACTAATCCCGGTTTGGGGGATGATCACGGGGTTTTAAATGCTTTATTTTCAGTAATCTGGCGTCCCGGCCTCCGGGGAAGGGGTCCCTGGTCTTCAAGATTTTTTGGGGACCCCGCAATCCCCTAAAAATTTCCCCCGCGATGGCTTTAGAGGCCCGGCGAACAACCCGGGGGTATGTAGCATAATCACAAACTAAAATGTACTTGTGTCCTGGGCTGGGGGCTCTAGAGGCCCCACCAGGTCCCCATTCTGGGGAAAGGGGCGCCAATAAAGGAATAGGAACAAAGACGGGGCCCCTCCTGGAATCTGTCGCGTTGACCCCCGGCGGAAAGGCCCCCAAACCAACCTCCTCTTCCTGGAGTACGACATCCGCTCCAGGTTTTGGTGGGTGGCCACCTAGGAGGTGGGCGGCCTGCAGCCCTCCCGGAAAGGCGGCCACAGCAGCCTCGCTCCGCCCGCATAGCAGGAAAGGAGGTCATTATCAAACACAAAGTAGGCCCTGTGGCCGGCTAGTCGTTGGCCATTGAAAAGGACCCTGAAACAAACTTCAGGGTTCTTCATTGCTCCCTTTTGAAAAGCCGGGGCTTTTTAAAATTGAAACCCAACGGAGGGGGTCGCGCCCCCCCAAGGGGTTGGGTTTCCTCCCCGCCCCCGGGCTTTTGGATAGGTCGCCCGGCGGCCGGGTTGCCACGCCAGCCGGGCTGCTTCCCTCTCTGCCGGCTGATTCAGGGGGGAGGCAGCGGGCGTTCATCCCCGCCCCCGAAACAACCCGGAGTGTATTTTCTCCCCGTTTTTAAATTTCAACCACCCCGCCCTGTATCCCCCGGGGGAGGATCGGGAAAGGTTTGCCCGGTTTTTTTGGACTGATCCCCCGGGCTAGCCCCGGGGCGGTGGCCCTTTTCCCCCGTGGACGGTTATCTGGTCTTAAATTTTTAGCCATTTCGCGGTAGAAAACGGGGGCAACAATGGAAATGTTGCTGCGGAATCGACAAGCGGAATTTTAAACCCCGTTAACATCCCCGCTTTTTGGGCCCCAAACGGGTTTGTCAAACAAAACCCTCCCCCCCTCCACCCTTTCCCCCCGCCTCCAAGGTTTTTCCAGCCCCGCGCGCCTCCTCGGGGTTTTACAGGGGGGGCTGGTCTTTGGGGCATACCCCCCTGAGTTTGGAAAGGGCCCCTTCCCTCTCCCAGAGTGTGAGGCGCCTCTGTGTTTTCCGTTTTGAGCTGACATGTTCTTTAAAATGCCCCCCCAGACCGGGGTAGCCCCGGGGAAATGCCAGAACAGATAACCCCCTACCTGCTCAATGACCCGTGGGCTTGTTTCAGGGCAGCCCCGCCATACTTTTGCCCCTAAACCCGGCTTGTTTCGGTCGGGGTCTCAGGGGCCCAAACCCCCCCTTATTTACTCACCTGCCAGTCTGGGGGCACCCGGTGGTAAAGGGGGTTGGTTTTACTGGGGGGGGCCCCTCCCCAAAAGGCATCTAGGGCCTCTTTTCTCCCCCCCCAGGGCAGCCCAATTTGGGGGAGCCCCCCCGACCCCTGGCCTTCTGGGCCCCGGCCCCGTTCTGCGGTGGGGCGGGCCCCCACCGGGGCTCGCCCAACCCGGGGGCACCCCCCCCGCCTGAATACTCGGCGGCCCCCCACCTGGGGGTTTTTCAGGTCCTGTCCCTTTCTTCGGGGCTTCTCCATCCTGCCCATCCCCCTGTCACAAAGAGGTAAAGACAGAAAAAAGGGTTTGGGGGGAGCCACCCATTAATTTGGTATCCTGGCTGCCCTTTTTTTTTTCAAATACCAGCACTGAAATGCTTACAACAGAGTCAAAAAAGATTTACACAGAAGGAAAGGAAGGCTTTTAAAGGGAGACAGGAAGTGAGGTCATAAGGGGTGGACCGGTTCATTGTTCATTGGTTTGTCCCGGGTGTGACATCAGGGGGGGGGCTGCAAGGGCTGTCTCCCTTGGCTCGGTCCCAGAAGTGACGCCCCGAGACAGGGGGAACCTCCCGGTTGGGTCCCGGGGAAATGAAAGAGGTTAGTGGGTCGCCCCAAACCCCGGGTCTCAGCCCTTCCTCAGCCCTTTAGCTGCCTCCCAGCGCGTGTGGCAAAAAATATCTATATATCTTTTATATATATATATATATATATATATTTTTTCTAATCTATCTATCTATATATATTCTATCTATCTATTTTATATTTTATATATATATATATATATATATATATATATACCGCCGGGCGGAGAAAATAGTGTGTTAAAAAAGTTATGGGAAAAGAAACATTTTAAAATAATATAACATGATTGTCAAAAATTGTTTTTTGTTTTGGCAGCGCAAAGTTTTTTTCCCCGCCATCAGAAAATGTACCAACGCTGACCCCTCCTTTATATTTTTCTCCAAAAGGGTTGCTGCTGTCATATATATATATATACACACACACACACACACACACACACACACACACATACTATATATACACATATATATACATACATATCTTTATCACAAACTTTTACATATCTACATATACACACATATATATAATACCTATCTACATCATATATAAAAACATACATACACACACACAAATTATATATATGTATGTTGTGTGTGTTGGTGTGTGTGTGTTAAAATATATATATATATATATATATATATATATATATATATATATAAAATACATATTTTTTATAGCTTTTATATATGTGTGTGTATAGCTTTGGTTGGTCAAAGAGAAATAATAAAAAAATAGTCTATAAGTTATTAAACAGTAAAACATTAACGTTTTTGAAATAAAAGGTACATTGAGCACTACTGGAGTGGTTGGTCTCATTTTAAAGGCTTTTAACACAACAGGTAAGTAACTAACAGCAGCTAAAAAGTTTTGGATCCTTTTCGGTATAGATCCTTTTGAAACGCTAAAAGGGTGGTATAAAAAACATTTTCTATGTGACGTTTAAATTTTGCCTCGTAAGTGCCCACCCGCATTTAAAAAAAAAAATTGTTTTTTGTCCCTCGGGGTTAAAAAAAAGGCTTTGGTTTGGGATAAAAGGCAAAAAGGTGTAAAGAAAAGGGAAATTTTTTTTTTTATATAGTATAGAGAAAGTGTTGCTAAGTTTTGATGGCCTTTTTTAGGACAGTCGGGGGGTCTTGTGAGACTGGTGGGGCGTCCCCCCTTTCGGCTGTGATGGCAGTGTCAGTCCTCTACTAAGGCTTTTTCATAATCCGGGGAACCTCATAAGATGGCAAAAAAAAGGTGAATTTTAAAAATTTTGCGTGGTGTGAAAAGGGGGCCCCTGTTTGCACTTGTCTGGGCTATAAACGGGGAGGATGAAAAAAAAATTAAAAGTGCTCACTTTGACTTAAGGCAAGCCGGTCAAACGCTCAAAGGCGGGACATATGCCCGCTGCTGGCTGCTCACTTTGCAGGGCAGGAGACCCCAGTTTTTTCAGACCGTTTATGATATCAAAAATCTCAGCTTTTGGAGGTCATTCATATATTATATATTTAAAAAAATACCCGGGCCCGAGCGGGAAGTATTTTAAAGTAATGAAAAGAAAAAACATTTAATAAAAACGAAAGATTGACATTGTCATGATGTTGCTGTCATATAACCTGCCTAAATAAGTCACCTCGCTTTTCTTACTTTTTACGTTTATTTAATCCGGGGTGGGGGAAAAATTATAAAATGGAAGGGGGATGGTTTACCAAAAAATTATTAATGGGATGATTATTCATAAAGCTTGTTTGGGGATCTGTTTTTTTGTGTTAACCTCATATTTTTCATACTTCTTCTCCCAAAATAAGGGGGTCAGGGTAAAATGAATCGGGGTTCCTGATCAAAGTAACGGGGTACCAGGGAAAACATGCATTTACAAAACCCCCTTTGCTTGTAATTGAAATTTATTTAAAAGCATTATTTTTTCGCGATGGAGCACCCGAAGCTTCTCAGCTGTCTTGTGCTAAAAAAAGGAAAGATTTTAAAAAAAACGTAACCCCGATTGTCAATGTAACCTTTTTTAAGTAGTGCCCGGGGGATTCAGTGTGGGGAAAATCTATAGAACAGCGTGTTATTTAACTTTGGATTTTTTTGTGAGTATTTGGTGGGAGTGTTAAGTTGCTTTGGGAAAACAGTGTTATGCAGGGCCCGCCAGAGCCAAATGAGATGAATGGAGGAGATGATGACTCCCCCCCCCCTTTTTAAATGTCAATCCCCCCCAAACAAGTCTCTCGGAATTTATAAAAACACCCCCTTCCCCACAATTTTTTAGTTATAAAGTGATCAAAACTTCGTTTTTATCCCGTCCTCATTAAACTTGTATCCGCATTACCTTGGGGATGTAAGCCAGCGAGCCTGTCTATGAACTTAATTTAAAGTTTAGGGGTTTAAACCCTTCTTTTTTTCCCCGGGGAGCACAGTCATGAATATTGTATATGTCACTGCCGCTTCTCATTGTTTTTGCCTTCTCAATTATATAATCATGTTTTCTTAAAAGGGTTTTTGGGGGTCTTCCTGGTTTTCCCTTTTTGTTACAGTCAGTTCCGGATTCGTGGCCGGATGATGTCACCAAAATCCCCCCCCGTATTCCAGCTCAACCCATTACAGTTAATGGGGGAAAAAACCTTCCAGTTATGACCATTAGGGGGGAATTTGAATAAAACCCGCCCCGTGGCTGTAAGGAAAGGCCTGCCAAACCCTTCTACCAGGGGAAATTGGAGAAAATTAGGGGGGAGTGGTGGTGAGTGGTGGGGCTTTTCCTTTTATTTATAGATCAATAATTTTACCTGTCATTAAAATTTTAAACAAAATGAAAATTTAAAAAAATTTAATATATTTTTTTTTCTTAGTCAGTATTTTTTTTTTGAAAGTTTTTTACGTGAAATAAAAACTTAATCCAGTGCTGTAAATATAAGGCTGGGATTCTCCTTTTAGTTTATTGGTTAATTGTCCATCCATTTTTTAACCCACTTACTTCATGTAAAGTTTGTGGGTGCCAGAGCCTAGCCCAGTAGCACAAAGCAGAAACCAACTCTAAATGGGAGGCTGTTAATCACGGAGGACCACTTAGATTCACCAGTTACATCTTATACGGCACCTTTTAGAAAGTATTTGGGAACCCTTTCATTTTTCAATTTTGCTAATGCAACCTTATGCTAAAATCATTTAAATTAAATTTTCCCTTTTAAATCAGCACTCAGTAGTCCAGGATGACATAGGAAAACAAGGTTTCAGGAATTGTTGCAAATTTATTGTCCGATACATGGGTCTTTAGTAAATTTGTGTGGCATAACATGAGGTACATTCTCAGATCCACTTAATTAAAGTCAGATTTGTGTGGGGCTCAAGCTTTGCAGCATCATTGATACAATACAGAAATCATCACTAGCAACACTTGTCAATCACAGTACTCCAGAACTCAAAATGTATGGGTCAATTTCAGTTTCTACTTATTGTACCACACCTTGTTTGGGCGCAAAGAAACTGAGGTTCCCAGAGGGACAAATTCATATGTACAAAAGGAGATTATCTCAAGTACATGGAGACATCAACTGAGCATGGAAATGGTACTTGGGATTCTGAACCATCTGTACCATCATCCTGCCTTGAAAAAAGTATATTTTTTTATACTGAGATTTTGACAAGCCCTAATAAAAACAAAGAATTAAAAACTAGAGGTTGATCCCCCTAATAATCTATTGTCATGTCAGTTTTAAACAATAAACAGAATGTACTCTGAAGCTGATTGATAGTAATAAAAGAATAAAAACTTTGTTACCAAAACTGCTTGTTTATTATATTTAGTGTTTTAATTTCTGAATTGGTCTTTTATTTTCTTTAGGACTATGAATTTTGAGTTTTGCATTTACTATTTTGTTTTTCTTATTATTACAATATCCATTTTTCATTGTTTTTTATAGTTCTATGTTTAGAATTTACACATTAGAGATTTTATTTTAGTTTTCTTTCATTTAATTTAATAAAAAAAAAATACATTTGTTTTTCCTCCCCTTTTGGGGCATTTTTTTTTTTGACAAACCAAAACAGAAGGGGTTCAAATGCCTGTATGTAACTCCACAGCAGAGAGTTCCAATATTAAATGTTATGTCATAAATCATGTTTTATTAAACAAAGACATGGGGGATTATCAAAGTGAAAACAAAAATAATTTTAATCAGCCATTTCAGTGTCATAATGGATGGAACCTATACTGGCACACTAGCGCTGGGCACACAGCAGGGTACAGTCCCAGAAGGAGAACTAGTCAATTACACCCCCATGGGGTCAATTTATAGTCTGTGTATGTGAAAGGCTGCGGTGGGTTTGGGACCCTGCCGGGATTGGTTCCTGCCTTGTGCCCTGTGTTGGCTGGGATTGGCTCCAGCAGACCCCCGTGACCCTGTGTTCGGGTTCAGCGGTTGGTTGGTTGGTTGTATTTAAAGGATAATGAAGTGTGTCTGAAGAAAAATAAAATACATAGACATTGGGAGAATTTGTAGTCAAACCTGGAATCTGGAGCTTTGAGAATGAAATGCAAACCTGCACCCCAAGCTGCCCATCTTTTACTTAGTGTATCCATTGACTCCGTGTAGTCAAAGCCGAAAGTGACAAATTCAGAATACGGGCATATCTTAGAGAGGGCTGTCCTTTCATTAAGGGTGTGGCAATGGTGGAGCACTAATGTACCTATCATGCAGGTAGCAATCAGCCCTCTCTGCTAACCCAGGATCTGCTTTGAAGACTACAAGGAGCCCTCACTTTTAAGGCCTTGGGCAGCAGTCTTTGCAGGTTTTTGTTCCGGTTTCTTTTCTTTTTATTTTACACAGTACTTCAGTTTTTGTATAGTTTCACTTTGCACTTGTGGTTAGCAAAGCATTAATTCCATAAGTGTTCTTTTTTTTCTTCACATGGATTAATTTATCCTTCGAAAATACCAAAGTTTAAGCTTGGTAACTTTTTCATGTACTTTTAATAGTTAATTTTATACAAAAACAAGTACTTTTTTTATAATTTTTAAAAATTTTTAGTTAAAGTTTTTTAGATTTTTTCGTGAAAAATGTCTGTCTTTTTTTTGCCAAAGTTCATCAATTCGAATGTACAGTGTTAACTCGTAAATTAGATAACCTTTCTCTAGTGACTTTTGGGGGCTCAATTAAACATATAATTTGTATAGGAGTGGGGGTTTTTTTTAAAATTCGTTTTTGAAAAGGGCTGATACCATCGACCTTCTAAATTGTGTATTCTGTGGCGATTAGACAGCACTCATAATTGATTCCAAAAGGGCGAAAAAAACACTTAAAAGAACTTCACCCCGCGCACTAAGCGTTGAAAACTCGACAAATCTGCATCTTGAGTAACGGTTTAACCTGAGTCGCAAAACCCTAATTTATTTTGTCAAACCCCCCCTTTTTGACTTTATTGGGTTTTTTCTGTTTGTTTTAGTTTTGGTTTTTAGTAAAAATTAATTTTTAATTCTCTTGTTATTCTGTCAGTGGGTCAATGTCTTTGTGTCCCTTATTTTTTGCTTCTAGTTTGGCAATTTTATGGACTTTCATGCCATTTACTTCCCGGACCACCTTAAGAACATCAGAAGTGTCAAATAAGAGGGAAACTTTTATCCATTTTTTTTGCTTCATTGCCTGGGTTAATCCCCCTATATTAAACAACTGCCTTCTATGTCCTTGGGATAGCAGTGCTTCCGTGTCTAGTTATTTCAATTTAAGAAAGCACAGTTTTGGTAGTTGTGCTTAAAAACAGTTGATGGTAGGTCTTGGTTTGGAGATATGTAAGATTTTTGGGTTGATCAATTGTATCTTTTAACATCGTTGATTTAAGATGTTATCATCCGGATGAGGTATCATCATTTTAACTGAGTAAGCCAACATTGCTGTTCTGCATTTCATGTAACTTTAACTTAGCCACAGGGTGTTATTATTGTTAACAGCCATGTACTGTAATGGTGCTTGAGTGTACAAAAGCACAGGTGGGTGAAATGGTGGGAAAAAAAAATCAACCTTGCGGTGTGAAATGGTGAACCAAAAGATTTAATCAAGGTTATTTGTTGACTAAGTGTAAGGTGATTGTCATGATTCAATGGCTAGTATAAACACAGTATTTAGACTATTTAATCAAGAGGGTCAAATCATCGTCAAAGGAACAGCTGTCGGAGATGATAAGTAATAAACGCATATTTCTGATATCATGTATCAGAACAAGCCCAAGCTGACAATTAATGTGGACAAAAAAAGAATGGCAGTGTTTTCAGATGTTATATGTCACATATGTGGCTATTTATTTGGGGTTTGATTTTTACAAGACAGAAAGTCAGCATTGTTGTGCCTATATGATAGAAGGATGGTAAAAGATTCCCACAAGATGTTTGAATTCGCTTCTTTTGTTCTAAAACACAGCTTGACTGAAAAGTCGTTCCTGGCCTTCATTATTTTAAGTAAATGTAAATTATTGGTACTGAGATTCCGAGTGCCACTAGAGGTACTCTGATCTGCATTAACACTTCAAAATGATTCTGGAGATGTCTCAGAGTGTCTTAAGTCTGGAGGTGAGCAGGGTATTTGCTCAGCTGGGAGGTACAGAATATCTAGAATAATGTGAAGACAGTGGAATTGTGGGGTGGAAGTGTTCTTGAGACTTGGCAACCTGGGCTAGTGGCAAACAGGGCAGGAGAACAAGACTTTGGATATCTTGACTAGCGTCACAGGAGTTGATCTTTGTTTTGATTCTCTATAATTATCATACCTTGTTTTGCTTGATAAACCACCATTAATGCTTTGTTGTTTTCCTAGCATTTTATGTTTGGGTTGATGCACCCTGGTATTACATAAACAATCTGTTCAGAGTTATATCTGTATTATAAAAGTTATTGAAGATAAGTAAAATATAATTTTGGGATCCTTGAAATGTATGTTTATTAAACACATTTTCTTGGGTAAAGAAAGAAGAAATCTTTCCTTCTTTATGGTGAAATTTAGTATGCTTTAATTTTTAATTGATAGTTGATTTTTTGTATTAGCATATGTCTAATTTCTATTCACTTGTGTAGTTCACTGAGCTAACATAATTATTTCATAACAAATATAAGCATTTAATGGATTTCAAAGAACTGTTCATATTTTCCCGTTTAGCACTTAAAAAATTAAGCGGGAATGTTGTATCAGTGGATGCTCCAACCTCTCCTCTCCTCTAGCAGGTACCTAACATTACATTTTATTGCGAGAATAGCAACAGAAAAAAGTCTAGAATTCCAGCATTTAATATATTTTAATTTCAGACATGAATGGGTTTTGTGTTAAAAAATATGTCATTGTGGCACAGTCATATAGTATTATATTGAATCAAGACCAGTAGTAGTTGTTATGTGTTTACATACTTCCATTCTGAGTGGGCTTACCTGAATACTGGGTTTTTCCTTTCATTCTAAAGACATGATGATTATGTATTTAGTGAAATGAAATTGTCCCCAGTGAAGGGTGGTCTGTACTTGTGTTTGCTTTGCAGTGGGCTGGCTCTGTATCCTGTTGTTTCCTGCATTGTCCTGATGCTTCCAGAAAGACTCTTGCTCTCTGAACTACCATCTCCCCTGAACTAGATTGAGTATATGACCACCAGGTGCCCACCAGCCCCAAAACCCCTGACACAAACAGTCACAAGCACAAGTCTGACGCTGAGGACTTTTCTTTTGGGAAACCCCTCAAGAAAGAGTTTATCACAGCAGTAAGCACGACCCAAATAACACAATAAAAAATCACTCATCACTTCTCTCATTTCTCTTCTTCTCTCTTTCTCCTTCACTCCTCCTCTGACAACATCGTCCTCTCTCAACTCTGGCTCCTGGAGCAGTGTCAGTGGGCCCCTTTTATCCTGCATCTCAGACACTCAGTGGCCTGGTGTGGTCCAGAACCACCTGGGTGGGCGGAAGCCCGACAAAGTAGGACTCTGCAGTCTCTGCAGTACTAAATGGGTCCAACAGAACCCAACACAGCTGTGGGGAAATCAAGCTTCAGTGGAGCCTTGGTAATCAAGGCAATGCTGCAGCCCCGGGCTGCCATCTAGCACTCCAGGGCAGATAATGCTCTATGCATGTTCTCTTCCCTGGTCCTTCCCTTAAGACTCCCTGTCCAGGTAAGGGGCCTGGCCATCCGCCATAGTATATAATGATGACTGGCGAGTAAAACTACAGAATTTAAGCACCCTTTCCTAGCTTCATAGTTTGACTGTGATTTTGAGGGAAACCCTTAAATGTCAATTTTTCTTACTGTAAGCCTGATGTCAAAATGAGTAAATAGAAAAATAAAAAGCACTCTGCCACTTTTATTTTGGATAAATAAGGACTTCATGTAAAAGTTCCATAATTATAGAGCTATGGTACAAGTTCACAATTTTAAACAACTTTATTATTCAATGATTTTGATGTCCCGCATAATAATTTAACATGGTGACAGCACTGTTTTTATATAAATATGTTTGCCTTGTATAAAATTTTTGACATTTCATTTTGTATACCCCCCAGGTTCAACAGTTCTTATCCTCTCTAAGCTATCCCACCGGGCCCTGGCTTCATCGTCGTTCCGACTTCTTTTGTGGAAGAATTACATCCAGCAGGTAACTGAATACTGGGTTTATGATGGTTTTTCTTCCCTTTAAAACAAGGATGAAGGAGTAGGTGGTAAAAGGTTGCCCATATGATTCTGCCCTATTTGCCCGCCACATATGTATTCTACCTATTTGCTTTGGTTTCCATGAAACTCTGAAATGTAAAACAGGCTCACAGAATAGTTGAGATTACTGTTTGGTGACATCTGATTTTAGATTTTTTTTAATTTTGCTTTTCCTTATGTTTCCTATCACAAGGATCATGCTTACATTTTTTGTAAGTAAATTGACAATGTTGCAGTGATTAGTAGTTCTCCCTCACAGTCCAAATTCCCAAACATTCAAACCTGGGTTGGTTTCTGCCTTGCATCCAGTGCTATTGGAATAGACAGTAGTTCTCAATACCCCGAACTAGATTAAGAATAATTTGAGAACTTTCTTTCATGGCAGTTGATGGTGCTTCTTTACCTGTAAACCCTTTTCTAACATTTAAGAAAGTGATTTTCAAATATCATTTAGTTCACTGTTTTGTTAAGGAATAATTTCAAAATATTAAAAATATCTTTGGATTAGATTTAATCTTTGGTTTTAAATTTTGTCTTTTTACTTAAGTGGTAAACCTCAATCAGGCTAGAAACAGACCTCCAAAAAAACAATCCTAAGAGGAACACCAGTAAGCACTCTGTTTTTTCTTCTTTTTTTATCTTAAGACATTTCTCTCCCCCTTTTGCAGAGCGTGCCTTCTACAGAATCTTTTTTTAATTTATGTTTTTTTTCAATATCATTTATCAGCTCCATATGGAAAATGTAACATTACACAACATTACAAAAAACATCTTCCAGTACAAAACTTCTTTTGCTGAATTTCAAGTGTCTGGTCATCCATTGGATAACCAGGTGAAGCCTGCAATTTGGGATGACCTTAAAATTGTGTACAATATTTCATATCGCTTGATCATAGCCACACATTCTGTAGCTCTCAGTTTGTGGTCTTTTATAGGTTTAAAATTCTTCTAATGAATAAACAGAATAAGCTAACCTCAATCTCTGCCTTAGGTTACATAAATCTCAGGAATTAATAACCAACTTATTAATCTATTCCTTCATCTTTTCAAATAGCAGCTTTTTTCATCTGCTCTTGTTTTTCACTTTTTCGTTACCTACTTGATCCACCTTCATCTCCTATTATGAATATTCTTTTTTCCTTTTCAGCCTTACATCTGTTGAATGCTCACAGCTGATATGCTGTCTGTGTCAAACAATAGTATTTAAAGTAATGTCCTCAAACCAGAAAATACAACACTGACCTTTATAACATTGCAGTAGAAACATTGTATCACCGCTCCCTGTCGACCTTTCTAGCAATCTCCTGGTGACCAAGTAGCACAGGTCATAAAATGGTGGTACCTATACCAAAAAAGATGGAGCTATGGGAGAACATGATTCAATTAAATCACCATTTAAAATGTGTCTTATTCAGAAAGCAGTCTTATTTTTAGAGAAACTGTAAAAAATTTAAAATAAACACCAGATCATTGGCTGAAGAGCAGGAAAAGGTAGAAAGAAGATATGAGTTATTGTTATAATCTGCCTTCACAGAGAATGCCCTGTAAATGTGAAACATGAGACAGAAATCGAACAAAGTCTGTTAACAAAAAGTCAGTCCTATCTGAAACCAAAGAGTATAGTCAAAAAGAAAGCAAGTATGGAACCAGGATCGGGGATCAAAGCTAAAGCACAATGCACAAAGTATCATTCTCCAAATCTCAGATGCCAAGAGTGCGTGCTACTGATGTTATTATCCGACCTCCTACCTGAACACCAGGCAATACTAGATATTTCTCTATTATGATAAAAAAATCCTGGGACGTGATGAGACTTTTTTTGCCTGGGACGAGACACGACTTTTTCAGATAGATACATGTCCCATGAAAAGAGACTTTGTGCCAGGAGATTAACCATGCCAGACAAAAGGTAGATGACAAAGTAGGATGTCATAAAAAATTTAAAAAAGTTACAGATACATGCGAGCAGGTTAGAGATATAAAATACTAAAATTAGAAAGTCTCAAAAAATAATAGTAAAGATCATTAGCACAAACAAGCGGTGAAGTAACAACAGCGAAAAGATTGACTTTAGATCGTCTAATTATGTTTCCATCAGGGAAAAGTAGGTTTTTTCCCAATGAAGGCGTATCTCGAAATTAAAGATTTGTTGTTTGGTGAAAGTGAAATCCACTTCTGAGTGGCAGAGATGCAAAGTGGCTGACGCATAGTGCAGTCCGGGGAGGTTGGTGGCCAGTGAGCAGGGAAAAACCCCCCAGTTTTTTAAAAAAAATATATATACAGTCATGGGGAAAACATTAGGGCACCCTTTGAAAGCATGTGGTTTTGTAACATTTTTTAAAAAATGGTTTTTTTCATCTCCGTTCAACAATACAGGTAAGTAATCCAACTAAACAAAAAAAACTGAAAAAAGTCTTTTCAAGATCTTCTGTAAATGTCATTCTACAAAATGCCTATTCTAACTTAGGAAAAGATAGGACACCTTGCCCCTATAGAGTGTTACCTCCTTTGGCTGAAATCTGCAGTGAGGCGGTTCTTGTAGCCATCTACCCGTCTCGACATCGGTCTGAAAATTTTACCCACTCCTCAATGCAGAACTTTTTTTAGCTGTGAGGGTGTTTGAGGGTTTCTTGCACGCAACCCTTTTCAAGTCACCCCACATCTCAATGGGGTTCAAATCTGGACTTTGACTTGGCCATTCCAGGACTCTCCATTTCTTCTTTTTCAGCCAATCTTTGGTTGATTTACTAATGTTTTGGGTCATTGTCATGTTGCATGGTCCAGTTCGCTTCAACTTTAATTTTCTAACTGATGGTCTCACATGTTCTTCAAGCACCTTCTGATCACAGTAGAATTCATTGTGGATTCTATGATGGTGAGCTGACCAGGTCCTGCTGCACAAGCAGCCCCAAACCATACCTTCCACCTCCATGCTTCACAGTTGGTATGAGGTTCTTTTCTTGAATGCTTGTTTGGTTTCGCAAACATGTCCTCTCTGTTTGTCCAAATAATTCAATTTGGACTCATCTGTCAAACATTATTCCAGAAGTCCTGGTCTTATCAACTTTATCTCCTGGCAAATGTCAGTCTGGCCTCGATGTTTTCTTGGAAAGAAAAGGGTTTTCCTCCTTGCAACCTCCATGCAAGTTAAACTTGTACAGTCTCTTTCGATTGTGAGGCATGTACTTCTACATCAACAGTAGCCAGAGCCTGCTGTAGTTCTCGAGATACACTTTAGGGTTTTTTGGGGACCCCTTTTTCATCTTGCGGTCTGCTCTTGGGGTGAACTTGCTGGCGACCAGTCCTGGGCATGTTGGCAGTTGTTTTGAAAGCCCTCCCTTGTAGACTATCTTCCGGACAGTGGATGGCTGATTTTAAAATCTTTTTAGATCTTTTAAATCCCTTCCCAGACTCATAGGCTGCTACAATCTTTTTCTGAAGTCCTCTGGACAGCTCTTTGTTCTCACCATGGTGCTCACTCTCACTTCAACAGTCAGGGGCACACCAAACTAAATTCAGTTTAAATAGGGCAAGCCTCATTCAACATGCATAACGATCTACTAATTATTGCACCTGGTGTGATATACCTGTGTGAGATCTGAGCCAATTTAGAGGAATACATGTGAGGGGTGTCCTATCTTTTCCTCAGTTAGAATGGCTTTTTTGTAGAATGACATTTACAGAAGATCTTAAAAAGACTTTTCTTCAGTTTTCTTTGTTTAGTTGGATTACTTTAATCTCTCTGTATTGTTGAAACGGAGATGAAATAACCATTTATTAAAAATGTTACAAAAAACCACATGCTTTCAAAGGGTGTCCTAATTTTTTCACATGACTGTGTGTATATATATATATATAAAATATATGTTGGGGAAGTTGACCCGGACACAGACAGCAACCGTTCGTCACCCACAAACCGTTTTTACAATAAAACAACACAAATTGGTCCACGCCCAGTCACGTAAATAAACCCCAAACAAAGTCCTGGCCACTCAATGCCTTTCTTGGGCGCCTCACAGCTCTCCTGGCTTTGTCCTCGCCTCCCGACTCCAGCCTCGAATGAATGGAGAGGGCCCCCTTTTATATGGTTCCGGACCAGGTGTTCCGGCGATTCCTCCTCTGGCCAGCCCCAGGCGTGCGGGCTGCTGCTCTCGGGCGCCGTCTTCTTCCCTCAGCACTTCCTGGGGTGGCGGAAGTGCTGGGATGAGTCCCAAGGCATTGGGGCGCCTCCTGGCGGTGACCACCCGGGGCCCCCACAGGGTGGGGCTTCCATGCCCTGCCGTGGCCCAGAGCAACGGAAACAACCCCACGTGATCAGGGTGGCAAAACCCATCCCGTCCCTCATGGCGTCCGCGGGTCGGCCCGCATCCCTGACAATGTATTTATTTTCTTCATATATTGTAATGGTTTTAGAGCATAAAATAAATTGGCATATGTCAAAACCTAAGCAACAAGAAAAGAATTTCAAAATCAAATGCAAATTAAAGCCTGGGAAAAATTTTTAAAAAAAATCCAAAACATAATATGTTCACTGTATCACTAGTTTCTTGAAGCCCTGAGGGGGCATGGTGCATTTTTTTTTTCGGCAAGCAATTTCATGCCCACTACATACTATCCTGTGCCCACCATATACTTTATACTTTTCAATTGCTAAAATTATAGTACACCAATACCTTAAGATAAATAAGCACCATATACCATTTGTGTGTTTGAATATGCAAATATTATAAATAGCCTTGTTTGGTTCGTTGAAAAGACAATGGCAAAGCACATGGGAAAAGAATTTCAGCGAATACAAATGTGGCAAGGAAAACGTACTATTTTTGGTTTAGCGTGATATAAACAACTAAAGGAAGTTGATTGAGTGACAGGTGGCGGGCTTCAAAGTTTAAGTTCAGAAAGTCCCGAAATAAATAAGTGGTCAGATAACAAATTTGCAGTGAAAAGCGGTTATACCTAATGTCTGGGTTTGGGTATTGGGAAAGAAAAAAGAAAAAAAAAAATAGGGAAAATTGGAAAAAATGCCCAAATTAAACAATCTTGAAATTTCAACAATCCGTGTTATTTTGTCTTTAAAAGTGAACATATAAACTTATTTTAAAAATCGTTTTTTTTCCCATTTCTCAAATCCAACAAAATAAAATAGCACATTAAATCTTATATCATTTTGTTCTTCTATTCTCTTTTTTTTTTGAATCCCGTGTTTTTTGGGCTTTCTTTTCTAACAGGTCAGAAAATATTACATTCATGATATTTCAGCTCCTTTAAAAATTTAAATACTAATTATATTTATATCATTTTTGGTGATAAAATTAAGCATGTATTAAAAATGAGGGGGGATGTTGGTGCAGTGGGAGTGATGACCTTTATCAAAGATTTTTTTCCCCAAAAACCTTGCTAAATGTGGGCCCTCGATGAAATAATTTTGAGTCTGTCTCTTTCAGGCGTCCAACCCCCCAAATTTCCCGGCCCCCCTTTTTCTTTCTCAATAACCAAAAGACAATCAGCTCTGTAATTAATGTAAGCCATCTGTAAGCTTAGAAACTTTTTCAAAAAATTTAAAAAACATTGAAATATCTTCGTACATCTTAATTATTCCATCCATCTATCCATCTAGGGGAGCCAGTCCCCCGGGGTACATTATACAAATGAAGTTAAAAAAAGTTTTTAAAAAATTAAATATCTAATGCATTCATCATAAAAATGTATAAAACCCGAAATAAAATTGGAAATCTAAATCGGGTTAGAAGCCATGTCATCATCTGTAAAATCCGCACTCTCTTTTTTTAAATGTTTAATTCTTTTTTTTTTGTTGGACAATGAGATGCAATATGTAAATCTTCTATACATTTATTTTCTATATAATGATGATAACTGGCTACTAAATCAATTTAATTTCAGAGCTACCCTCTTGGATGCGTTTTCTAAAAAGGATATATACTTGGCGTCATTTTATGTTTTCCCATTAAAATGTTTCTTTTTAAATTTTAACAATTTTAAAAATAATTATACAATAATTAAACATGTCACATGGTGGGAATGAGCGGGGCACCCCACATCTGGGGGTTGTTCCCCGGCTTGTCTTTTGGGACGGCGCCCCTGGGAGATGGAAGAGTTAAATATTCGGATTTTTCAATTTTCCCATAAAATTTTTTTTGAGAATCAGTTCTTTACAACTGGTTTACATTTATTACAGGCTTTTTGTGGAAATTTTTACATGGAAAAAAAAAAATGGGGACAGGGTGGGGGTTTTTGAGAGATGGTCTTTCATTAAATTATTCCCTTCAGGGGCCCTGTGTCCCCGCAAGTATCTTGGGAAGAAAAACCCCGGATGAGGGGGGCAGAACAGTCCCCGGACGGGGCAACTCATTTCCACCACTTGCCCCGTGCCCCCCATTTAATACATTAATGCATTTTATCAAAAAGATATCAAGTAACCTTCTACTCTAAAATGTTAAGACTGTAATGTCATGATTTAATGTATTTTGGGATCAGGGCCTTGATCCTGTTTATGAAAGAAAACCCCTTTAGTAGAAAAAGAAAAGATAGAATTTGAAATAAAAGATATAAAAAACTTTATTTTAAGTTGATTTTTAAAAGGTTTCTTGTAAAAAAACTTTTGAGAAAAATGAATTTAAAATTGTCGACATTTCCCTCTTTTCTTCTTCACTGTGTCCCCAATTTTTTTTTTTTCTCTGTTTAAAAACGGGTTCCATATGACACTCTGCTGTGGTTCAACTCACCTTTTCAACCTACTCGACATCTGACCCTTCTTTTTTTTGGGCACTGTGGGGACTTTCTGAACTTGAACTTTTTTCCATCAATTCCATTTTTTGTCATCCAATCCCTAAGCCACCAAAAGTATTTTTTCCTTTTTTTCCCTTCACATGGGCCTCCCCGCTTCGCAATTTTTTTTTATCCCCTGTGCTTTGCCTTGTTTTAAAAAAAAAATAGCAGGGCTTTTATATTTTTTTTGCATATTCGAGTGAAAATTTTGGGGGGGTGGGGGTGGGCGACAGATCAGCTGGGGCTGCATTTCATGTGACAAATTTATTGGTGGAAGTGCTGGTTCGTTTCATTTTTTGCCTCTGAATTTTGTTTTTGGCTTCCTTTCCCCTTTTTTCCGTAAATATGTTTTTTGGGGAATTCTACACACAAAATTTTCGTGAAACGGTTATCTCTTCGATTTTCGAAAAAAGAAATATTTTTTTAAAAAATTTTTTTTTTATTTCATAAGTCTTTCCCCAAAATTTGTTTGTTTAGTTTAACTTTTGATTTGTTTAGTTAATTTTCGGTTTTAAAAAAGACTTTTTTAAATAGTTTTTTCTTTTATAGTTTTTTAAAAGGGTATAATTTATGGGTAGATACTAAGTGATCACAAGATAGTATTGGTTCCCTTTGTTTTCCCGAAAAAAAAAATACACCCATCCCTGTGTCTCTCTGTATTTTCATTCTGGTTTGGTTTGAGCTTTTTTTTTTTTATTTTCTTTGGCATCAAATCTGTACTCTCAGGGGGTCCTTTATGAAAAATGACTGGGGTTTGTTAGTTGCATCTTTGTTTGGGGGTGTATGTCACCTGGTTACCGGTGTAGTCTGCAGGATTTTCTGGCTGTCAGCTTGGGGGCCAATACCAATCATTTTCTTTTAAAAAGCCTAGCAGGACTTCCTTTTTTCCCCAAATTAAAATCACACCTAAAATTTTGAAAAAAAAAATGTAAAGGGTAAATCCCAAAAAACGAACCTGTGGTAAAGGGAAAAGAAAAAAAAAAGATTTTGGTAGTGTTATCTTTAGGTAGATTTTGCTTTTTAACCAGATTAAAAAAAGAATCTTTTGGAATTGTACCTGTGTGTCTCATTTGTTTTTTGGGTGTGGGATTCCCTCAGGGTACAATGTGAATCCCCATTTTGCAATCTCATTTTAAGCTAAGCAAGTGAAACATCTTTTTACCCTCATTTAGCTCTGCACTGTTTGGTTTAGAAAGATTTTTCATCTTTTTTTCCTATGTTTTACCAATTTCTACCATTTTTCAATTTTGTGTTTTTGTGGTTTATATACAAAGGACATTGTTGATCGACATCTTACATTTGTTCTAAAGGCACTCATTTCTGATCATTGCCCTTTAAGTATTACATACTGTTTGGAAGGAATATCAGGTCACAGATGGTGTTGAACAAACCAAGGGTTTTTTTGTTTGATGGGACCTTTTGGGTCTTGTGAGGGGGGCAGTGTTTTTTTTGCATTTTTGAAATTTCATTTTCAAATTTGAGATTATGGTTTTCTTATGAGATAGGCTTTCCCCATACCAGTCCCGTGGAAAGGGGTAGTAATGTTTTTATTCATAAAGAAAAGGGGAAATATTGGGGATGACCCTAGATTATTGCAGTGTTCTTTTTCCTCTCTAGCTTTTGTAGTGACTGGAGTGAAACTATGGTATAAAAAACAAAAAATTCCATTGCTGAACTGAGAACTCATTTTGTGATCAAACGGGATCTTGACAATTCAGGGGACATTAATAGAACCAATAATTGTGACTTAGGAGGACCTAAGTGAATGGTTTTGCCATCTAGTCAGAAAATTGCTGTCCCATGACTCCAGAAAATTATACTTCTGCATGGGCTAAAATAAGGTAGTTCTCTGAAGAGCTGGAAATAAAAAGTCTGGTCACTATGGTCAACCTGTTGTCCCTATGACCATTAGAAAATGATTTTAGTAGATGAGATGAGTGAAAAATTTATCTTTGCGATTTTCCCTAATTGGATCTTAGCATTATTACTTAAGGTCTTAAAATTACAAAGGCTGTAATGTCATTTTTTTTTTACTATTTAATTTAATATTGTTTTTTTTGTATCAGTATTTCCTGCTGGATTAT
>NW_024382619.1:0-13901 GCF_016835505.1 Polypterus senegalus
CAGGTGGAAAAAGGAACACGAAGAGCGCGACAGGATTCCCGATTCTCTTGAAGCAGTGTCCGGTGAACAGAGTGCATCTGTGGACAGTTGAGCAATTAAGTGTTGGGGTAACACTGAGAACAAACAGGACTTTGCACCACTACAGGTTGTATCATCAATTCAGTTTTAATGGACTTTTAGGTGTGGACTGTGGCTTTCCTTTCTAAGATAAGAAATTTTCTTCATGATACTGTTAGATTTGGTTTATGTTCATTTATCTTTTTCATGTACTTATTATTGCCTATTAATAGAAGTTACTGTTACTTCTGAAATTGCAGTTGTGTCTTTCATTGTGTGTTTACTCACCGCCCAATTTAAAGAAACCTGTGTGCTATCATTGGTAAATTTCAGGGTTCCCAGTCTCTTAATAAAACTGGGGAGCGTAGTCGGATATTTGGATGGTGTCTAGTAAGATTACCTGAAAGTGTGACCAGACACCTTTTACATAGGAGCATCCTAAAGGTTTAAATAGTTGATAAATCATTAGAAGTCCAGATTTTATATAAAAAACTGAAAAGTTGATCTAGTGAAGTGGTTAAGTAAGTGGTAACACATCATCCTGAGATAAGTAGACTTTCAAAGGCCCACAGAAGAAACTGTAGTATTCTCAAATGCTAAGAAATTATTCTAAAGTAATTTGAAACATTTTTCCAGTCTGTGATTTCATTTGTAATATAAACAATTCAAGATTACTGACAATTGAGACTAGACCTTCAAAACAAAGTGTCTAAAGACCTCCAAAATTTCAAAACTACCATTGAAATGCCTAGAAATAGCTCTTGCCATGATCTACTTTTTGTCAGTGTGCATAAATTATCATCTCAATATACTGTAGATAGTTCACAGTTGTTCACATAGTTCACATAATTCAGAGGTGTACTGTGAAATAAAACAGGCTAAATCATGTGGAAGGTGAAGATTCAGAAGCAGTTTTATTATAAATCATGACAAAATGCAAAGCATTCAATGTGATTTATTTGATGGGGTTTTCATTATCTGTTAGTAGTTTTGAAGTAAAGATCAATTTGTTCATATATGTTAGATGTTCACTGTATCTTTCAACTCTTTCTTAGAATTCTTCTGCGTTTCCGTTTAAGCAGTGTAAATGTATTTTTTTCATAACTTTGCTCACCCTGATTTTAATTACTATCGTACTTTTCTCTGTATAATTTTGGTGATAGTTGCTTTGTTGTATAGATGTATCAATCCATTTTCAAACCCTCTTAGCTTAATTTGGTCAGGAGCATATCCTGGAGCACTAAGCCAAGAGCTGTTTACTGTTTTATAGACTAGTTACTCACATTACTTTTATGTATTTTCTTTTTGTAGAACTATGCACCACTACCACCTGGCCTAAGCACTTATAACCATTTGATGCTTGATGGAATGATGAAGCTACACAAGAATATACTATTGTAATTAAAAAATTCTATAGCATCCTCATCAGCTGGATGGTGGGGCCATTTCTACCTGCCATTTTATCACATTATTTGTTTATTAAGCTGAGCATTTACTTTGTCATTTTTAGAGAGTTAAAACTTTCATAAGTAATTATTCTTTAGTTTTCAGTTTCTTTTTGATTTAGGTATTACTGTAAAACACTGTGAGCTCCCTTTGTGTATGACATGGCTACATAAATCAATAATATTATTGTTGATTTATTATACCAGAGTCCTAAAAGCAACTAGACCTTTAAGTAAAAAATTTCTCCATATTTTTAGCATGTTTACATTTCCTAATTTGCTTATGTAATATGTGATCACTGGGCAGAAGTTCATTGTTATTAATCACACATTGTTCAGACAGCATGGACTTCTCAGAAACATGTCACACACCAACAGTTTATTTCTTACAGTTTATTTCTTGTAAAGCCCCAAATTACAAAGGAATGCCTCAATGAGCTTAACAGGCCCTGGTTTTGACAGACCCTTGTCTTGACCCCGTCTTGACCGCTAAAGTCAAGAAAAACTCCCCAAAGTAAACTTTGTGGGGAAAAAAACTGGAAGAAATCATAGGAAAAGCAATTCCAGAAAATTGCAGTGGTGTCAAAATTGGGTAAATACAACACACAAAACAAACATATCAGACTCTTCAATGCAAATTATCTATATAAAATAATGGTGATTCTTGTGCAATTGCAGCCAGCATAGATGTATAAATAAACCAGAGTGTCTTCATTAATAAAGCATACAAAGGAAAAAATTGAAGAAATAAAAAAGTGTAAATAAAGCAAATATATATTATATATACGTATTATGATCGGAAAATTGATCATAAATCAGCCCCAACTTATCACCCATTCAAAATCGACACTTTTTTTTTTAATCTTCTTGCTTCCTCAATCTCGCACCAGTTTCTCAGGCGCTTAAATTTTTTGTTGCAGCAGTTTTGATTAACCAATTTATTGCCACTTCAGCGACTTTTAATATAAAACCAGCTTCACATTTTCTCGGATTGAATGCTCCATAAGTGAAAAAGGGGCCTCTTATGAAAAAAGGTGTATTAGGTTGTGAGATACAAAAACACAAAACTGTCAAGCATTAGCTTTGGAATAGTTCAGAGTATTACCATGTGGTCAAGTGCACAATACATAGAAAAACAAGGCTCTGTGCTCCGTGGTTTTCTCTATCAGGTGGAACGTTAGCATATCGTAATCTCTTGGACCAATAGTGTAGTTTCCGCTTGGAACTTATAAGACTGTCATTATAAAGTAACCGGAAATTATATGGTAAACTCAAGCCCCAATTTATCTCTTGGGGGAACTTAAACACAAGTATATACAGTAAAATAGATGTCCCTGGGCATCCCTAAAAAATTCAGATCACCTGTCCATTAGCTGAAGTGGATAATCGACATAATTATGCTTATCCCTTTTCTCTTTCTTGGTCTCTTGTCAACACTTAACCTTGTCTCATTTCCTGATTTCAAGCTCACTGGGGCCTTTGACAAGAGGGGTTTTTTTTATTCACCTTCTTGGCTTACTTGGGGCAACTTCCCAAATCACTTTCCCAGGTAAAAGTGTCTCTGTAATTTCTAAGAAATCACCATAGAACTTCCCCTTTTGCCGGGTGTTCTTGCAGCCCTACACCAGCTCTTAATGAAATAGAAGATGTTTTTTCATAAACCCTAACTACTTCAAAATGGCTGGGAGAAGAAACTTACCATAACAATCTCTGGGGCCCCACCTACCGTCATCTTAAAAAAGGTGATCCTCAGTTCCATTATACTGCTTGTTTTCCCCCTAGTAACTAAACACATATATTTTTTGCTCTTTGGCAGTCCTTCTTACCCTTTCCCCAAAAAATGATTGTTCTTTTTCCCCGTTATTTTCTTCATAACACCAGGGTTTTTAAAAGTCTTAGTCTTTACATTTTACCTTGTTTCTCTGTACTTCTGATTCCGGGCAGCCAACCCTAAAATCATCCCAAAGGGGCAGTAAAATACAGGATATCTCTCACCTCATCTTCTCTACTGGTTTGACCCAACCCCTCGAGATCCAAAAACTAAACAAATAGTGTTTTGCATGTATTAATACAGGCATGTCAAACTCACACCATTGGTGGGCTCCCGACGGGTCATTGAGTCGTGGGCCACACTGAACAAATACTATTATAAAAAGTTACTTAGCTTTTTTTCGAAAACTTTAAAAATGTAATACTTAAAGTTTAAAAAGAAAAAAAATTTTTTCCATACCCCTCCTTTTAAAATACAATTAGT
This sequence comes from Polypterus senegalus, assembly GCF_016835505.1. NCBI lineage: Eukaryota > Metazoa > Chordata > Cladistia > Polypteriformes > Polypteridae > Polypterus > Polypterus senegalus. The sequence goes on from NW_024382619.1 coordinate 3,757, forward strand.
CTTACCCCTTAGCTAGGCGGTCCTTTATTTTATATATATTTTGCTTATATAGGGGTCTTACAGTGTGAATCTATTTCTTTTGCCGACACTTGGCTCCCTTTATTAAAAGTTCTAATATCAGGCGAAATCTTGTGCAGCTGCAACAATGAGGATGAAAATTTCTTTTGACAGAAATCTTGGCGTGTGGGGTTTTTGGGAACTTTCTTTGAAAACAATTGCTCTCAAAAATAAAATCTTCCAAACATAGACAGTACTCTCAATCCAACACGGATCTCCCTTCACGGGGTGGCAGGTGCTAAACCTGGGCCCCCCCGTTTTTATTTTGCCATCAGAATAGAATCTGAGTACAGTTCAATTAATTATTTGGATATTCTCAGGGCATTCTTAGCGTTGGAAAAACGGGGCAAAGTCCCTTTTGTGAACTGAAATCACTAAAAAAAACCCCACTGAATTCATTCTCAGTAATTCAAGTTGGAAAACAAATTTAAAAAACTAATTTTACTTTACTAACTTTAAGTCTATATTGTAAAAAAAAGCCCCTTTAAAAAGCCACCCCGACCTACACTAATTTTACAAACTCAAAATCCAAAAATATTTAATAAACAACCCCACCAATTTCCACCCGCCCACTCAGATCTTCAGCTGTAGTCTGCATTAACTATTCTTTACAATACTAGCACAAAATTAATAAAACTATTGCAAAAACATGAAAATATCGAGGCTATTACTACTCGTGATGTCAGTTCTGCTCAGTGGATCTCAGCAGCCAGCCAGTATGTAACATAGCGGGAAAGGGGTCTAGATCATGGCGGCACCATGCAGAAAAAAATTGGTGGCCCTCGCCGCCAATGTCAATATGGAATCTTATGCCCGGGGGATGGCCGCCTCGTTTCTCATGACATGCTTCTATATCGTAACGAAAACCAAATGGCGGACCATAATATTCTCATTACGGCCCGAATGTGTAATACTACATATAACCTGCTCCGACTCTCGACATTAGTAAATGGCGTCAAGAAACCGTTTTTGCGCATTGCCATCAGCTGTGTCGTTATTTTCTCTTTTTTGAATTCAATATATATTGGCATGGGCCATGTGCAGGTGCACAGTTTGCCATCCTAAGGCCCCTCGATACTCTGGGCCCAGCACTTCAGTTATGCGTTGCAGCTCATTAATTTGTCAAGGCTTCGGGGGTTATACTGGGGAGATGACATTTCTGGTACGAATGCCGGAAAATGCTTTTGTCAGAAGGCAAAATAAGAAAAGTCAATAAGTAACGGCGAAGATGCAGAATGATTCAATCACAAATGATAGTAATCATTTTGTACAAGTTCAGTGCTAACTGGATCTGTCATAAGGCCTAAAATTTCTGTTGCAGGCGCATGTGCAGGGGGCAACATGTTTGCCATGCCTCCTTAATACATATTTAAAACATCAACAGCCACAAAAAAAACGTCAACTGTGTGTTTAACTTAAAGCAGGGATAAATAGTGTGACAATTCACAATACCTTATTCCCACCTCATTTACTCTATACTGAATTGGAAAATTTCTGAATAATGAATGTCACTATTCAAATTTATATTCCTGTACCTTACTACAATTTTACCAGGAAAATACATCACTACAAATACATTATGTTTTATGAAATATAATCAGATAAAACCAATAAAAGTCCATTATGCAAAACATTTTTTTAAACAAATCTAAACGACTGAAACATTTTAAAAAGGGAATAGTGTTCTTTACCTAAGGATTGTAGAATGCTAATAATCATTTTGAAAACAAATAGTTTTACCTACTATTACTTGCTAATGAAATATATTTAGTTTTTCTCAGCTATGATTATTACAAATTTCTCCATTCTGTTCTATTGTGATGTAGCTAAAATGGTAATTAATTTGTTATGTACTCAGCCTATAATTTTCATGTCTTACATAACACCTGTACAAATTGATCTTTCATGTTTTCTCTTTGAAGACAAAAGCTAAACAGACTTAATGCTAAATTCTAAAAGCCAAAATGATGTTTTTTTTGTTATGGGGGCAGAAAGGAAAAGCCTGCCTCACTAATTTATTCAAATGACAAAACAGCCCTGATAATATTATTTCACCTTACTTGACTGTCATTTGCAATAACTTTTTTTGTTTTTATGCTGTAAAAGGTGGTTCCATTCTAGAGTTTCTGGCCTTGAAAATATACTTTGAGATCTGATAAAAGCAGATAGGAAAAAAAAATTTTTGAATAATGTTGACCAGTCAGTGTAATTCATCTTCAAGTGTTATTTTGTGCATGGAGAATAAGGCAGCTGACAATGTGTATAGATGTGTCACCTAATAATCCCTGGTCTTTTATAATGAGAAATACAGTTTTATGTAGAAAAGAAAAACACATGTACAAAATGATATGCATGTGTGTCTCTGCGAAAGGTGAAAAAGATTACATAGCATGCTCCAAGGACATCATTACTTATTCTATCAAAGATCAATCATGTCTGGTCCACAAGAAGAAAAAGGCATGTTTTCTACAGAAACAATTACAGCCCTACATCTACATTAATGGTGGTTTAAGGTGTAAAACGTACTGTTTGGTGCACTTTGGACATCAGAGAGTGCAGGTAGATGAAATTTGGGGTCTGCTTAGTTTTATTAAAAGTATGTAGTGATGATTTTATACAACAATACTGCATACTTGCAACCACATAAGCATGACGAGTTGAAGGTGAACAGGCAGAATGAATACAATTAGCAAATTACAGAAAGTTCTAGGAAGAGTATAGTGAGTGATACAAACTTTCAGTCCATCCATGCATCTTCTTTCTAAACCAGTTTAATACAGTTCAAAATTGTGAGTGGTTGGAACTAATCTCCCAAACATAAATAGGTTTTTACAGGGAAAACTGACTAGATAGATAGATAGATAGATAGATAGATAGATAGATAGATAGATAGATAGATAGATAGATGAAAAGATAGATACTTTATTTAATCCCAAGGGAAATTCACATAATCCAGCAGCAGTATCTGATACAAAAACAATATTAAAAAAGCAATAAAGATGCCATGTAAAAGCAGACAATAACTTTGATTAATGTTAGCATTTACTCCCATGGAATGAAGAGTTGCATAGTGTGGGGAGGAATGATCTCCTCAGTCTGTCAATGGAGAAAACAGTGGGAAAAATCTGTCACTGAAAGCTACTCTGCCTGGAAATGACAATGTTCAGTGGATGCAGTGGATTCTTCATGATTGACAGGAGTTTGTTTAATGTTGCTCTGCCACGATGTTAAACTGTCAACTTACTCCACAATAGGCCTGCCTTCTTTAAAAAGTTTGTCCAGGCGTGGCGTCTTTCATCTTTATCTGCCTCCCCAGCACACCACCGGAGAAGGGGCACTCGCCAGAACCATCTGGTAGAAATCTGCAGCATCTTATTGCAGATGTTTAAGGGCTAACCTTTTAAAAAAAATGTTGGTTCTGACCTTTTTACACAGAGCATCAGTATTGGCAGTCCCAGTCAAATTTGTTATCTAGCTGCACTCCCAGATATTTATAGGTCGTACCCTCACCAGTCACCTCTGATGATCACAGGCTCCATGAGGGGCCGGCCTCCAAAATCCACCACCAGCTCCTTGGGCTTGCTGGTGTTAAGGTTAAGTGGTTTTTGAGTCGCACCATTTCAAAGTCCTTGATTAGATTCCTTCTCCTTCCCCTGCCCACCCCTGGCGCAGCCCACGATAGCGTGTCATCAGCGAACTTTTGCACATGGCAGGACTCAGGTCGTATTGGAAGTCGATGTATATAAAATTTAAAGGACGGGAGAAAGTCGGTCCCCTGCGCTCTGTGTTGCTGACCACAAAGTCAGGCGAGCAGTTTCCAAGGCCAAAATTGAGGTCTGTCTGTAAGAAGTCTATGATCCATACCACCAGGTGTGAGTCTACTCCATCTCAGTCCCGCTTGTCTCTAGGGCAGAGGTTGGATGGTGTTGAAGGCAGAAGTCCAAAAAAATAATTCTTACAGCACCACTGCCTCTGTCCCAAATGGGAGAGGGATGTGTAACATATAGATGATGGCATCCCCCGCTCCCACCTTCTCCTGGTATCACGAACTGCAGAGGGCAGTGGCGGGACCTGTGGCCTCAGGTGGTGAAGGCGTGATACCTTGGGACTGGGGTGATACAAAATGTTTTCCAAATTTTATACTATAAATATAACACTCTACTTATGGAGTGTATTGATAAAGAAGATAAGAGAGTATTGGAGTCAAGTGGAGAGCGTTATGTCTTCATGCAAAACCAAAGAACTGGTTGACTTTCTCCACAGCAAAAGGGTTTTTATTTCCAGTCATTTCGGACAGATGTAGAGGTGATATACTCTACAAGTACTTGGAGTTCCCAAATTGGACTGTCTCATAGCAAAAAGGAACTATAAAAGAAAGGCAGATCAGGCTTTTATTCCTTTGGTTACTGTTGCCTTTAATGTGGGTAGTGAGCACCTTCCCTCTTTTATATCCTTTGATAGCCAGTGCTGAGATGGCTGAACTGGTAACATTACTTCAAGAAGAAAACCAAATCAATAAGCTAAATCAAATTATGGGATGCACTCTGGGCCCTCTGGAGGTAGTAGTGAAGGTGAATTAAAACAAAACTGAGTACATTATGAACAAAGATGCACATCTTTTCCATGTCACTCTAACACTGAGTACTTTCAGTCAAGGAATTATTCAGCAGAGGTGTGTCAAGAAACCAACAACAATATGTCTCCCTAATGTTTCAATGTGACTGTGACTGTCAAGTCAGAAGTTTTCTTTCTTTTTTGTCTTTCTGGTGTGTGTTTAGATGACATTTTGTCTGCATATATATTTATTTATCTATATTTATGTATTTATCTATTTAAAGTGTTTCTGTAAAAGACATTTCCCTGTTGGGAGAAATAAACTTCTATCTATCTGCTGTACATATATTCTTTCTTTTTTTTCTAAAAGGTGCCTCATTTATGTCAAAATCTCACATTCCAATACTCCCTCTAGCTCATTTAATCCAGACCAGAGTCACAGAGGGTTGGAACCTCTCTACTGCAAGGCAAAAACAAACTCCAGACAGAGCACCAGTCCCCACTTGGGGCTAATACACACACTAACACATGCATGGGGACACTTTATCTTCACCGATACACATAACTTGCATGTCTTAGGACAGTGGAAGGAAATCCATGCAGAGATTGGGAGAACATATATATATATATATATCTCCTTACCGTGCAGCAACAGCACTACCACTGTGCCACTGTGGCATCCCAATTGTGTTAGTATACTCATGTTTTCAATAAAAAAAATCTTTATTTATTATAAAGCCTGTTCATTTCCACATATATAAACATTGTTGGGACTGCAGTCTTTGTAAAAACATTATGAACAAGCTACCTTTCAGTGCTTGCTTTTCACTGTGATGTGCTCCATCCACAATGCATAATGCCATGTCGATGTTCTCCTTTCCACACATCACACAGATGCTGACTGCGTAGTTTGTATTCCAGGTTGTGTGAAAATTTTGTGATGCCATTTCAGGTTATTTTAATTACCTGGCTGTAGTGCTGACAGTTTTGAGATTTGTCTATTATTGTCTTCATCATGAAGTGAGTGATTATAAATGTGACATTTTTAGATGATTATTCGGGGATCTTATGTATAAAAAATCATCATTTCTGAATAGAACTTTGCTTACAACAACATTAGTATATGCAGTAGTAGCTATTTAGGGAAAGTCAAAGATGTAGAAGCATGATATACATACTGATAAAGTAATTACAAGTTTAAAAACCCTAATGGTGTTGACAATGTAACTCCTAGTGTAAAAGGCTGACAAGCGGCACCTAATAATTTGTGAGCAAGCACAAACTGGGGAATGTTGGAGCTAGGCTGAAAGTAAGGTCATAAATGAGCAAAGGTCAAAACCAAAAAGAAAGAGATTCTTTTGCCTCAGTAGAAGGAGAAGGCAAAATTAAAGTCAAGAACAAAATTAAGTTAAAACTATAACAAAGGTGTTGTGAGATGTTCTCAAACAAGGTAGAAATGGGACGTTAGATCACAAAAATAACTCACAAAAGTTGGCCCGAAGTTTCACTGGCCAATTCAGTAGTGCCTCACCTCAATCAAGCTAATCCCCAGCTGATACCTCAAAAGGGTTTTATAGTTTAGACTAGCTAAAAAGAATCCAAAATTATGAAAAATTGTTGGGACAAATCCACATGAAGAATTGTGATAAATTGAGGTAGTATTAACAAAAGTAGAAAACATTTAAAAATACTCAAAAGGGCAAGAAGGATTTGCGAAAGACAATCCAAAGCAAACAAGTCCAAAATTCACAATTTGAAGAACAGAATCAAAGAGGAAATAAATCATAAAACTGTAAATCCAAGAAAAATAATATTTACAAACACTTCACTACTAAGTCAGTGCATTACTGCTGTGATTCTTTTTCTGGCTAAACATACTGTATATCTAGCAGGAAGTATCAGCAGAAGGGGTGTCAGGTGTCCTACCTTTTGTTGTACCATCCACAGAGCACAAGGAATGGATCACATTTAAAGTGACATGATTACACAATTACTAAATCATAGATAAACACAACATACATTACCTATAAATATGACAAATAATACTGAAAAATAATTAAAATAACAAATATATACAAACTATTGGGAAAAGAGCTTTGTTGACACACAAAAGTAGCCTCAAGCTAGGCCTACGTGGAAAAAGACTAACTAACATTAGACAGGTATTTTTGAGGAATTATCTAAAGAGAGATGGGGAACCACCAAATTTATTTATAATGACATCTTAACATCCATGGCGTCACTCATGTGGTACACATCACATACAATAAAACAAACTAGTAATAAAAAGAAAAACAGAAAGTAAAAGAACTGAAAATGAAAGCAAATCCACATGGAAAAACAAGTATTCCACACACAGAAAACCAAGGTGCAGCGAAAATAACAAAAACAAGTTATCATAATAAGGTGCATACTGCAATGTCACTAATGAAACAGCTAAGAAAGATAGAGACATATTTGCCTTTAGAATATTGCAATATCCAAGCAAAATCAACTTCATAGCTCTGTATTAAAAGGCATAGCCACTGAAACTAGAAGTTATAACCACCTACCAGACATTTCAGATAAAGTGTCGCCAACAAAGAGAACATGTTGAAATACTTGCACACTCAGAGTATTTGCTGACTACATTGCATATGGAGACTGGTTGTCAGGGATGAAGTGATTTTGTTTTGTTTAATATTTTTGTTATTAATTATCATTTTCCCCAATTTGTGTGCATTTTTGAGTATATATGTGTATGAGTGCATTGATTTTAGGTGTGTGTACTAGCAACAGATTAAGCTGGTTACAAAGAAGGAAATAACCTTGCCATCTGCACTTTGCTTCAAAGAAACTAGCTTGTGGAAAATATTCTTTTATTTTTTAGGATGATGATTACCATAGTGTTGACAATGACTGAGTGATACAATTTTCCATTTCCTATGGATAAACATTCAGAACTTTTGACTAGTTAATGTATAAAAGTCTAGATGGTGGACTTCTGAATTTCAGAGCAGATTGACCTAAGTTATGAATTCTAAGAGTTTTTCTTCCTTTGTTTGCTTTACTAAAGATAAGTCAAAAATAAGATGATTATGCACCATGGATGTGCAAATTCTATACTAAGCTTTTAGTCAACTGCATTTCATATCTTTATTTGACATCTGATTTTGGTAAAGTCTCTCTCACAAACTAGAAGTGAGGGCCAAAAAGAAAGGAAGAAAAATAGTGAATTAAAGGAAGTACCATTTATTACTTAAAGGCAAATGAGTGACCAATATTTACATAATTAAAACAAAAGCAAAACATTCTTTATTTAATCCTAACAGCAAGCATGCCTAACTTCAGAAAAAATCACACAATCATATTGTCCCTCATTATATTAGATCAAACTCAGTTGTACAGCTATGGTTTTGCTTATTTCTTTATTTACTTGGATTGCACTGTATGGTTTTCCCTCTGTTTCAACATTATTTACACACTCAAAGGTCACTATTTTGCATCCAGTGAGTCTGTCTCATTTTTAATATCCCACCTTGGTTTCCCACTTAAAGCTTGTTTTAAAATCAATCACAAACATGTGAAGTACCGTCTTTTGCAATAGATTGCTTCACCAATAGTTCTGTAGAGTTATGATCCTTCACAGGTGAATATTACTTTTCATGAGTACTTCAGGAACTCAGTCACCCTCATCACAGAGAACAAATGACTGTTATCTGTGCCTGAAAGAGTCTGGCAGTGTGTTAAGATTTGTGATACATGGATAGTTCAACTGCCTTGTTAATTGCTGCAGTGGGGAAGGTTTGCTCATTTCTTTTGGCGAGGCTAGGCACTTGATCCTGTTCTCTGTATACCTAATTCCTTTTGTATCAGTGATAAAAGACATTTTATTACACATCGTGAACACATAAGGAAAAGCAGTAGGTGGGATAAAATAAGAGCTGGTGATAAAAAACACCCCATCTAACACCCACTTTTTGTTTTTGTGTTTTAATGTTTCATGAACATGTCTCCTGTGAAAGTAGTTCTCTTTTAGTTTCATTGAAAAAATCAAACAATTTCTGTAACAACATCCCATAATTCAGACATGAATTATTTATGTTTATCATAAAAGCACAGTACCATTGATTGTTTATAATTCTGTAGAAGCAGCAATATGGAACATTAGAGATAAGAAGATAAATTGTTCCTTGTTTTGTTCACACATGAGTAATAGTGGCAGCTGCAGGGATTATTAATGCAGACATCAATGGCTACTAGAAAAAAGTTCCAATTTGAACATATCTAGCTTTCCAGATTCTTTATTTGCTCCTAATCATATTGTTGTGCTGGTATGCTGCACAGTTATTGCAGCTGAATGTAAATGATTTTACTGCCGAAGTTTAGTACAAGTGTACACAGCCAAAGTACCGTCTGATGAGAACTTTTCCTGGTTCAACTGAACACTCAGCTGTCGTCCATCCTTATAAATTTCTTCTTTTAGTTTGTGTTTCAGTCTTTCCTAAACCTCCCCTTAGTGGTGAGCCCATGCAGATCTGTTATCCATCATATTAAAACTTCAGCTGCACTTCAGTAACTTCTGATCACCAATGTGAATTTAGTATAATGGAGATCACCAAATACATCATATCATTCCTGATCATTAAGATTCGTTTGTATAAATGTTAGAAAAGTTATCTTAATACAGAGTGGTCAGATCTAATTATGCAGATCCAGATCGTCTGGATGACTTTGAATTATGCAGGGCGATTCCAGTTTGGCGTGAAGAGCGATTCTTCATGTCATCATTAACACTTCTCGATGGTCCAGGATTTTTGGGTGATTTTCTATGTAATAAACTTAATAAGTTATAGCGTAATGAAAATTGCATAATTAGATCTGGACCATTCCTATATAAGTAAACCAGTTATTCTACAGTAATAAAACATTCATTCTGAAGACCTTAAAATGAGTGTTTTTATCCATCCATTCATTATCCAACGCTATATCCTAACTACAGGGTATCTGCTGGAGCCAATCCAGCCACACAGGCAAGGCAGGAAACAAACCCGGGCAGGGTGCACACACACCACACACCAAGCACACACTAGGGACAATTTAGACTTGCCAATCCACCTAACCTGCATGTCTTTGGACTGTGGAGGAAATGTGGACGAAATCTCAGACCCGACAGCAGGTGCGGTTATAAAGCAGCTTTATTCTTAGAGTCCGGTGAGAGAGTTTCAGAAAAAGCTGACAATCAAATATACATGACAGCGTCAGGCTCTTCTGAACCCGTCTGTTGGGTGGGTCCAGTTTTATACCCCTAGAATCAGTGATTTAATATCATTATAAAATGTAACAGTCAACACTTTATTATACACCATCCTTGAGCCTTCAAGCCCCTTTAAAACTTGATTTCTTGGCCCTTTTGTTATGGCGTTCAGATGTAAGCTAAGGAAAACGTGATAAGGCAGACTTATGTGTGGAATGCTCAGACCTTGAGTTCTTTGCACAAACATTTTTCTGTTTGCTAAAACAAAGCATGCTGTTACATGGTTTTTGAACCCAAA
>NW_024382620.1:0-8488 GCF_016835505.1 Polypterus senegalus
TAGAAAAAGTAGTCGCCAGTCAGCTTCAGTCACACCTTACGCATTACAATTTATTTGAGAAATTCCAGTCTGGTTTTCTCACTGGTCATAGTACAGAAACTGCACTAACACGGGTTGTAAATGACATTCTGATATCCTCTGATGAAGGAAACTCCACTGTAATTATGTTGTTAGACTTAAGTGCAGCATTTGACACCATTGACCATTCTGTTTTACTGCACAGGCTAGAAAACGAAGTTGGGCTTACAGGCCCCGTGCTCACTTGGTTTAGTTCCCATTTATCAAATTGATTCCAATATGTACAGAAATGTGCTGACAGTACTCCATCATTATACACAGAAGTTCAATATGGTGTCCCGCAGGGCTCAGTACTGGGACCTTTACTGTTTTCACTTTACATGCTTCCACTGGGATCTCTCATTAGGAAACATAATGTTAATTTTCACTCGTATGCAGATGACACCCAGTTATACCTTTCATTTAAATCAAATGAAGTTTCTCCCATGTTGTCTTTAATTAGTTGTGTTAGCGAATTAAAGGAGTGGATGAATGATAACTACTTGTCTTTAAATACAGATAAAACAGAGATGTTAATTGTACGAGGGAATGACGCTGATCACAGCAATGTTTTGTCATCATTTAACTCAGTTGGAATCCCAATTAATTTTACTGAATCAGCCTGCAATCTAGGTGTTATCTTTGATTCTAGCATGTCATTTAAAGCACATATTACAAAATTGTCCAAAACATGTTTCTTCCATCTTAAAAATGTTAGGAAATTAAGGCGCTTTCTAAATAAACAGGATTCTGATAAATTAATTCTTGCATTTATCTATAGTAGGATTGACTACTGCAATGCGGTGTTCACTGGCTGTTCAAACTGTTCTCTATACAGCCTCCAGTTAATCCAAAATGCGACTGCAAGAATTATTACAAGAACAAGAAAATATGAACACACTAGCAAAGTACCCGCGCTTCGCAGCGGAGAAGTAGTGTGTTAAAGAAGTAATGAAAAAGAAAAGGAAACATTTTGAAAATAACGTAACATGATTGTCAGTGTAATTGTTTTGTCACTGTTATGAGTGTTGCTGTCATATATACTATAGCAAAATACCCGCGCTTCGCAGCGGTGAAATATTGTCTGAATATTTTATTAATAAAAAGTAAACATTTTAGATTGAGGGAAAATATCTAAAAATTAATTGTTAAGGATCTCTCTGTATACCACGTTGTCAGTTCGGCCCTCCGGTTGTAATATGACTAAGCTGTCTGCTGAGCTTACTCTTGAGCATGCAACATACAGTTGGCCATGTGAAAAGCAATCCTGCCTCAAATCAATGCCAACCTTTTGTAGTGTTTGTCCCTGAGACTTATTAATTGTCATTGCGAAGCAGAGCCTTACTGGAAATTGAACGCGTTTGAATTGAAATGGGAGATTAGATGGTATAACGGGGATGCGAGGAATAAAAACTGTGTCACCTGAGGCACTGCCAGTAAAAATAGTTGCTTCAATTAGGTTGTTTTGTAGAGATGTGACCTGAAGTCTTGTGCCGTTACAAAGTTTCGGTGGTTGTAAGTTTCTCAGTAACATTATTGGTGCCCCAACCTTCAAGATGAGATTATGCTCAGGAGTGCCTGGAGGATTTAGAGTGTTGAGAAACTCTACTGGATAATGAACTGTGTCTTCTACTTCTACAACTGAATCAACAGATTGATATGTTTTTGTTTGTGAAGGTAGTTCTTGAAGTAAAATGTGGTTTATAGTTGTAGTCATGTCATTTTTTGGTGTCAGGATAGCTCTCTCTTAACCATGAGACGTCATTTTGGTGTAGATTTTGTAGATCGGGTAAACATTTTGAAGAAGGCTTTGTAAGGTATTGACGATGAGAGATAGATTTGTAGGAATATTTATTTTACGGTTTTCTTGTATGAAGGTGCCATCACCTATACTCATCAGAAGAGTAGAGAATTCCTCTGCTTTTTTGTCGCCTTTCAAATGAACTCTCATGTTTATTTTTAAAGTAACAACATGGATTTGTGGCCATAGGTATGAAGATTTCAGAGATGCTTTAACTTCATCAGCGTGTTCCTCTGGGCACGACTGGAAGGGTTTGGGAAGTCTCCAGCCAGCAACACTGTCAAGCCTCCCATAAGTTTGTTGGTGTTTCGATGTCTTGGAGGGTCCTGTCTAAAGCCTCAATACCTGCTTGGTGTGCCATAGTGCATTCATCCCAGACAATAAGGTGACAATGTCGCAGCACTTCAGCCATGTTGCTCTGCTTTCATATGTTACACATGGGGGATTCAGTATGGCTGAAGTTCAGAGGCAGCTTGAAAGCTGAATGAGCAGTTCTGCCACCCTCAGGAAGAGTTGCAGCAATGCCAGAAGAAGCCACAGCTATGGCAATGTTACGTTTTGCTCGGATTTTTGCAAGGAGAAGGTTTATTAGGAATGTCTTACCAGTTCCACCTGGAGCATCAAGGAAAAACACCGTGCCAGTGGCTGACGCAACGCTGCTCATGATTTGCTCATAAACTGACTTTTGGTCACTATTTAGCAACTGTTCGTTATTTGTGACTATATTGGCCAAGTGCGAGGTGTTGTAAGATGTCTCTTTCAAGTACTCGGGATTTGATGCAAGTTGTGCCAGTTCTGTTAAAGGTGAAGGCAAACCGTAATGATGAAGAGATTGACCTCCAATAGCAATGACGTAGTTTTCAAGCAACTGTAGACACTTGTTATAGATCAAATTTAACCACTGGTGGACTTCTGTTCGTATATGATCTCTTTCAGTCTGTCTCCTAACATCTTCTGCCATGCTGTCTTTATGTTTTTCCCATAGGTTTAAGGGGTTTTCCATTTGGCAGAACACCAACATGACAGCAAATAGTTCACGGATCTTTTGAGGTGAGCGAGATAGAGCAGCTTCCTGCAGTGTCTCGTCCCAGTTGATATCGTCATGTATAAACCGAGTGCCCTGCAGGCTGACTTATAGGTCGGATGTAGGACACCATCAACTGTTCTGAGACATTTGAAAGATGTGGGACCTGTGATTTTGTTGAGCAGTAGTCAAGATGGTAGCATTCAGAGTTATTCGGTGTACAGTGTAGACCGTCCCAGTACATTATCCTTTTATACTCGCCAATATCCTGGTACAGGGTTGCCCTGTTTCCTTCGACGAAACATGTTGTTTGCCCACACATAATATGATGGAATTTCATTATAATGAAGTTGTTTAGCAAAATCATCATGTTTGCAAAGGTCAAAGAATGCTAAAAGGGTCGTTTGTGGTGGATTGTGTACTTTATCGGCAACATTGCCTTCTGTGAAATAAATTCTTTGTCCGTTCTCAAGATGCACAGCAAGATGAACGACCGGAGGGAATCGTTCGTGAATGGGAAAACAGAAAATGCGCCAGGCTGCTTCAGAGCTACTAATGTAACGACCAGCTTCAGATCGAGATATTTCGTCATTTTGATTTTGTATTGTAAATACTGCCTGGTCACTTCCTTTGTTAACATACTTGCAGATGTATTTGATTGATTTTACTGAATTGCAAAATTCGACATTGATGTGAGCATTGAAGAAGCGGGACAGCACAGGACTATAAGGGACCACCCATCTGTTGTCAATATCTACTCCTTTGATGTTAATTGTATGACCTCCATCAGCAGGTGCGCGCCGTACTGAGGGTAACCATCTTCTCCGGTTTGAGTTTGTGAGATGAACGGACGGGTACTTCTTAGTGCATATTCTGTTGATCATGCAGGGCGAGTTGATATTATGAGGTCCACATGGGCCGTGAATCATGTTGGATTTTACTATTTTGTGTAGGGCAGGGTCAGTCTGTGGATCAGGAATTTCTGCACGGATGAGTTGATCGATGAGAGCTGGTTTAATCTATCCTTTAGCCACAATAGAATGTGTGCATGGGGAATACCTCGCTTTTGCCACTCTATGGTGTACATGTAGCAATCTGTACAGCCGAAAATGTTACTCTTGTGAGCAAGTCTATCATTTTGCGAATCTTGAGATGAAATACACGACTGATAAGGTCATGGCGATCGTGAGGTTTTGACGTGGAAGGAGAATTTCAGTGATCTCAGGCCATTTAGGATTGCAAGTAAATGTGATGAATAAGTCAGGGCGCCATAACGACGAACATATGTCATTGCATCTTGTGTACGCGTGCATATAGCGAGGTCCTCCAGTGAAGGAAGATGGTAATATCACAGCTTGACCAAGTTCTGTTAAATCAGTGTCGTTTTTGTCAATAGCATCTTTTAAGTGACATAATTTTCAGCCCAAGTTTTTTTGATTTAGTCTGATATAATTTAGTCTTTCGGATTCAATTTTTTGTACATATCTACTAAAACTGATTTAATAAAGTTCGGAAGAAAAGGATATTATTAGCATGATGTTGTCTGATCATAAGCGGTATGAATAGAAGTTTGCTGCAGAGACAGTTTTGTTCATAGGTAACTTACTGGTAGCATGAACTTGAGGTATAGACACAGAATAGCCGTCTTCACCATAGCAGAACATGAGAGGATATTGAAGTGCATCATAGGATCTGTGGGTTTCTTTAATGCGTTGCAGTTTATTGTCTCTGGTTTTCAAGACAATATCTCTATTGTTGAACGTTTGCCCAACGATGACAACACCAACTTGATGAACTGTGGGTTTATTAAATCTGCCTTTGTGTGCATGTAATGGTTTTTTGTCTGCGTGAATGACAACTTTGAAGTCTTTGTCATCATCTGAAATACTGTCCATTGTGGAGTGGAAGTCCTGGATGTAAGTGTTACAGTCATGGAGCATTTTTTGTAATTGTTTGACCAGGGGCATGTTAAGTCCAGAAAAATTAGCACAGCGGATTTGTGCTTCCTTTTCATCATCCCCGACGAAATAAATTTGCAAAAATTTGTGTTCCTCACTTGGCATAGGTAAAAGACTGCCAATCAAGTGATACACTTGTCCCTGAACTTTAAATGAAGGCATAAAATTTCCCTCAACGATTTGGTTAGCACCAAATGATGTCATTTGAAATGCGCTGTTGTACTTTCGAATGTTGTTCAAGAAATGCTCACTTTGAGGATGTTCGCCATTTAACAGGCCCTCAAGAAGGTGAGGAAGCTTACATAAAGGAGTGAGAGAGACTTTACCACCGTTACAGCACAAACCAGGAGACTCGCATTTCCACTTCTTTGCTTGACAATAGTCACAGTGAACATCCATAGATCCAATGTGTACTGTTTTATCAGACTCATAATGTATGTTTGGGTCGTACGCAAATCCACAATTGGCTTTTTTGAGCCAAACTTGTTGTTTTCGTATGAGCCGCTTTTCATTATTGGGATCGTATCTAGAAACAGAAGCTCTATTAACTTGTGGATGTGCTTGTGAGTATTTAGCGACAGCGTCCCTATTAACTTGTGGATGTGCTTGCGAGTATTTAGCGACAGCGTCCCTATTAACTTGTGGATGTTGTTGTGAGTATTTAGAAACAGCGTCCCTATTAACTTGTGGATGTTGTTGTGAGTATTTAGCGACAGCGTCCCTATTAACTTGTGGATGTGCTTGTGAGTATTTAGCGACAGCGTCCCTATTAACTTGTGGATGTGCTTGCGAGTATTTAGCGACAGCTTCCCTATTAAGTTGTGGATTTTTCTGCGAGTATTTGGCGGTAGCCGCACGAAGTTGATTTCGTCTAGCTGTATCAGAAAATGTACCACGACGTCTGATACGCCTCCTTTTTACTGTGTTCTCATAGCTTGGATTGCCGCTGTAATAATCAGCTGGATTTGTGTTGAAGTGACATTGAGCATGTGTTAATCGATGTAAGCATACAACTGGCTTCATCAATAACCATCCAGCTTTTGAGAGTTGAAATATTCATAAACATCAAAGTGTCCACTACTCAAATTGTCACCTGTGAATCTAAGATGTTTAAGAGGCATTGACGGTTCTCCAAAGGTGTAAAATATCTGCCCATTTCGGTACACTTGAAAGCGACAACCAAATAATTCAGCGGCAGCCATCAACTCACACGCAGAACCATAGGTGAAGGGCTTAAGCATTTCAGTTTTATAGTGCTCTTGTGTACTATAATTATCTCCTGTACCATCATCAGTCCACACTTTGAACCTCTCCCAGTCATTTAATACATAAGACACAATGTCCTTGCGGATATCAAAAGTGAGCCTGATATGGCCGTGCAATATGTAACACAGAGAATGGAAAAGGCAGGCGCCATCTCTAGGCATAGACACCACTCGGTAAGTGATAGTTCTTTCATTGATGGTAATCACGTCGATAGACATTTTAATAGGGGTATAGTTGGAAGAATAAAGGGAATGGGTACTTGATCAGTAAACAAAGTCTTCCTTTACTTTAAAATAAAGGAAATGGGTATTTGAACAGTAAAGTAAGTCTAAAATAGCTACACAATAACTGTAACAATCGTAACAAATGAACAATAAAATAGAAGAGAACCCGTGAATTAAATAAAAAGGTTGCTTCGTTGGTGAAGCAAGGAAAAAGGTCTTAACCCGTGAATTAAATAAAACAAATGAACAATAAAATAGAAGAAACCCGTGAATTAAATAAAAAGGTTGCTTCGTTGGTGAAGCAAGGAAAAAGGACTTTCTTATATATCGTTCGTTTATAAAACAGTGCAGAAGCTGTGAGAAAGCTGCTTCCTTAGCGAAGCTCGTAAACGAAAGACACCGCAGTGAACACAGAAGAGAACCCGTGGATTAAATAAAACCTACACAATAACTATAAAAATCGTAATAAATAAACAATGAAACAGCGGAGAACACGTGGATTAAATAAAAAGGCTGCTTCGTTGGCAAGCAAGGAAAAGGACTTTCTTATATATCGCTCGCTTATAAAACAGTGCAGAAGCTGTGCGAAAAGCTGCTTC
Organism: Polypterus senegalus; assembly: GCF_016835505.1. Classification (NCBI taxonomy): domain Eukaryota; kingdom Metazoa; phylum Chordata; class Cladistia; order Polypteriformes; family Polypteridae; genus Polypterus; species Polypterus senegalus. Next base: position 6,930 of record NW_024382620.1, read on the forward strand.
CTTAGCGAAGCTCGTAAACGAAAGACACCGCAGTGAACACAGAAGAGAACCCATGGATTAAATAAAACCTACACAATAACTATAAAAATCGTAATAAATGAACAATGAAACAGCGGAGAACCCGTGGATTAAATAAAAAGGCTGCCTCGTTGGCGAAGCAAGGAAAAGGACTTTCTTATATATCGTTCGTTTATAAAACAGTGCAGAAGCTGTGAGAAAGCTGCTTCCTTCAGAAAGTAAGGAAACGACTGAAGACACCGCGGGGAAGAATAGCCTTATATGGGCAGGCAGTCAATTACGTGGGAGGCGTGCTGAGTTCCACAGTAGCCGCGTCGGAGGCGTGCTGATTTCCACAGCACTTATGAATATGCTAAAAGAGTGGAGAACCTATGAAAACGCTCCTTTCTTGGCGAAGAAAGGAAAGGAGTGAACACACCACAGAGAAGAACGGCCTTATATGGACAGGCAGTCAATTACAGGCTGCTTCGTTGGAAAAGCAAGGAAAAAGGACTTTCTTATATATCGTTCGTTTATAAAACAGTGCAGAAGCTGTGAGAAAGCTGCTTCCTTCGCAAAGCAAGGAAACGAAGCAAAGAATGGCCTTATATGGGCAGGCAGTCAATTACATGGGAGGCGTGCTGAGTTGCGCAGCAGCCTTACTTATGAATATGCTAAGCACATTCCTTCACGCCTCCCACGGCGACCGAGCTGCCCGCTATGGCCGTATACAGTATAGGAAAGAAGGTTCCAGTTATGACTGTTACGCGTAGAATTTCGAAATGAAATCTGCCCAACTTTTGTAAGTAAGCTGTAAGGAATGAGCCTGCCAAATTTCAGCCTTCCACCCACACGGGAAGTTGGAGAATTAGTGATGAGTCAGTGAGTGAGTGAGTGAGTGAGTGAGTGAGTGAGTGAGTGAGTGAGGGCTTTGCCTTTTATTAGTATAGATAACTCCAGTTCTTAAATCCTTACACTGGCTCCCGGTTAAGTTTAGGGCAGATTTCAAAATCCTCCTTTTAACATACAGTATAAAGCAATAAATGGCCAAGGCCCAGCTTACTTGTCTGAACTTATCATGACTTACAAACCTGAGCGGACATTAAGATCTCAAGATGCCGGTCTGCTTATGATTCCAAGGATTAATAAAATAACAGTGGGAAGTTGAGCTTTTAGTTATAGGGCCCCTAAACTGTGGAATGGTCTTCCTGCTTCTATAAGAGAGGCCCCTTCGGTCCCAGCCTTTAAATCCCGGCTGAAAACTCACTACTTCAGTTTAGCATATCCTGACTAGAGCTGCTGATTAACTGTACAGGCTGCATCTCTGTTGTTAGTCATTAGCACTAAAACATATGTAACATGATAGTTATAATTGAATACTAACCCATACCTATTCTGTTTCTGTTCTCGGTACTCAAATATGGCAATTGGTGCCACGGCCCACCTGCCAAGTTGTTTGCCTGCCTATGGTAAAGTCATCCCTGATGGAGGATCACAGGAATCATGGGAAAGAGGGGTCCTTTCATCGGATTGGCTGGCGAGTAACGTTTCAGCCATGGAAT
>NW_024382621.1:0-4966 GCF_016835505.1 Polypterus senegalus
TGGGGGTTTATCTATGTGTGTGTGTGTTCATCTTAAAGTGCAACAGTAGACCAACCCGATAACGAACTCTGAGAGAACACTTACCTTTGAGGAAACAGGTAAAAGGGCAGTGGAGGGAAATACCACGATAATACAATGCGTAGCACACCATCCTGGTCCAATCACTGCTCGCTCTCCATTGCTATACGTAATTCACTGGGAACCCAAAGTGTTCTCACACAGTTGTCAAAAAAGCAGGCAGGTCTTCCAGCTCATCTGTGGCATTTACACTTACCAAAATGTTGCTGATTTCATGAGACAAAATAAGCTTGGGCAAAAATTGCTCAACGTTACAGTTTAAGGTTTCCATATGGAATATTTGTGAAGTTGGTTCTGCATTATGTTAATTAATCTTTGCAATTCACAGCATATTCTCCATATAATTGAATGTACTGAACCGTAACACCCTTGATTGTGACGATTCAACACAATACACATACCTTTACATAGGGCTGAATGCGATATGACCAAAATCTTATATCCCGATATTTCATTTCATATCCGATATCCGTATATAGTACATTTTCTTTGTATTCAGTGAATAGTTTATATAATCACCACTTTTTTCATTTAAATTAAAAAATCAAATAAGAAGTACTCAACTTGTAATTATTTCTGTTCTTTATTTAGAACATTTGAGCAAATGTTTGACTTAGAATGTAAACACATAAAATGTTAATGATCAAATAAAACATTTTCAAAAACAAATTACTAAAGGCCCAATATAAAATACTGCTATATAAAATGCCTGACATAAACAAAATGTGAACTGTAGCAGCAATAATCTCACAACATATATTAAATATAAAAGGATCAAAGCACTAACAACTAAAGTATATAAGGCCAATAAACCCTTTAAACAAAATAAATACAAGTCTAACATTAACTGTCAAAACCAAATGTAAACATTGTACTTCAAACTGTACCAGCAATAAGCTTCTACAAAAATATATTAAATATATATATTAAATATAATATTTTTTAGGCTACATTCTAGTAAAATGTTAATTTGCACATCGTAATGTGGCAAATCTCCGTTAATGAGTTACAGCTGATCGCCCGCGTGGATGGACAGCGCTAACGTGTTGATGCCATCCAGCCCCAAGCACGGGCGATCCGCGAACTCGTTAACGGAGATTTGCTGTGTTAATGCAGTTGTGCGAAACGTAATGTAGCGCTCTGTTCATTATTGTAGAGTTCTGTTCTGCAGTTTGTGTTCTGTGATTTACATCCCTCTCAGTTATTTATTCTGTTGTCCCTGTTATTTTGATGGACTGTAAGAGAGTGGAAGCTAAAGGAGGTTCCGGAGGATGGGGTGGAGCCGAGGGGTTTTGGGGAAGGCTGTGAAAAGGAGGAGTGGATGCGATCTTGCTATGCTAGCTAAGAGAGTTTATTTTGATTGCTGTCTGTTGGTGGTTGTGGCCAACAGCAACCATTTTTTGTTTGTGTTTAATAAAGAGGAACTAACCAAGTGACCATCTCGATCGCATTACGCCTGGAAGAGCTACAGGTAATTTTAACAAGATTAACGCTGACAGAAAACGCTGCAGGGAAAATTATGCCTTAGCAAATTGTTTTGGTAGCAATTAATCTTCCAAGCTTTTAACATGCTCGCTTAAATAGTACCTTACAACTGTAATATCCCACGTGGCCTGCCTCTCAGTTGTAAACTCTCTGCATGCTGCACGTGCTTTTTGCAGAGGTGGTAGAAGAGGTTTGTCGGTTTGGAGTCTGTGTAGCATCGGTTTGCGCATAATTTGCACAGTACCGCTGATCCGTGTCAGACCTTCAAATCCAAACCATCTCCATACTACAGAGTAGCCTCGTTAGGAACAAGGTCCTTCGTGGACTACCTGGTGTTGCCTCATCTTCATCAGCCATCTAGTGTGTCTGCATCCACGTGGTGGCCATCAAAACAATGAAAAAATATTGCCGTAAACAGTTTATTTTTGCAACACCAAACAAACGATAGCGTAATGTGCAGCGATAGACGTCATGTTGTCATCCGAATATATCGTTATATCGAACAGCCCTACCTTTACATCCCTAGTGATGTGGATAATGTAACTGACCCAAACATTACAAATCCTCAGAAACGTATGTATGCAGAATTCATCCTACAAATTTGTACACCACATTTTTGCAGAACCATGTAGTGGGTGCCAATATACTGTAGGGGGATCTTCTATATTACTTCTGATTGTCTGGTTTTGATATGCACCTACAAATTTGTATGTGCTACAATGGAGAGTGGAGGCCGCACCTTTAAGGAGATTTTCCTTAGCAAATCCTTTAAGAAATTACTTCTGTTATCTACGGTCCAGGAGTGTTTGCCAGTCAGACTGCATGGTTAATGTCATCTGTGGAGCTGATGGCAAATTTATCAGTTGGCTGTGTCATAGATTCAATTTTAAAGTGTTCAGAACATGGTGTCTGAATACTCATGGAGTCCACTGTATATGCGGAGTAAAACACAAGCAACTTCATCTGCTTGAAATAGAACTGGATTTTGGTGGGATGAGAGAAACTGTGGTATAAATCTGGATTGTCCTGTGGCAGATCCTGATAAGATTGTGGCACCTGTGAGCTGTCAGACTCTCATTCACATATTTTAAGCCCTTAGAAACTCTCCCACACTGTTTATAAATATTCTCCGCACAACACCCTTTAGTCAAAGTTTAAACTGTGCTCCATGACAAGACAGAGATGACAGTTCTTTCTCACAATTAAAGATTGCAAACATATCTTCTTCAAAGCAGTTTGCATAGCAAAGAATGTCAGAGAGAGAGAGAAAAGTAAACAATCAAAAATCAATAGGGCTGTTGGGCTTTATGTATGCAGTCCGCCGACAAAGCGCCGCAATGAAGGGATCAATGTGAAGGTAGTCTTTCAGCATTTTTAGAGGAGCGTCCGTATCTTATAAGCAAAAGCCCTCTGCTCACACCCCTCTGTCAGGAGCAGAGAATGTCAGAGAGGTGAGAGATTCAGAGAAAAGCAACCAATCAAAATCAATACAGGCTGTTAGAGCTTTTAAGTGTCATGCGAAGCACCGCGTGGGAAGCATATTGTATATTATTGAGGAGTTTTATTTAATATGTAATACGCCCTCTGATTGGGTAGCTTCTCAGCCATCCTCCAATAGCCCCTTGTATGAAATCAACTGGGCAAACAAACTGAGGAAGCATGTACCATAAATTAAAAGACCCATTGTCCACAGAAATCCACGTACCAGCAAAAATCAGTGATATATATTTAGATATGCTTACATTTAAAATCCATGGTAGTAAGCCGAAAGTCAAAGCGATATAGCGAGGGATCACTGTAAATATGATCAGTGATCTTGGTTAATTTCAAGATGATCCTCAGCTATGGGGTTACAACCACTGGAAGTGGCAAACAGCATATAGCTTCAGATACACAGAAGAACAATGTTGGGCAGGTTGGAATGGTGACACTTTATAAATAAATAACTCTATGGCCAGAAGTGGATTGGAGTCAGACAAAAATAGTGAGGGAAGTGCTTGATTAAAAATACTTGAATATAATGGACTGTATTAAACCCAAATTCCCTGCTTGACAGGGAAGTCTGCTTACCTTTATACCACCATCCCAACTTTGGTATGCTGACTAGCTCATACTGTAGAGATTCATGCCACTCAAACTCTGAGCTGCCACTTTGGCCCCTGGGAGAGGCAAAGCCAAGTATTATATGTCAAAACATTATGGTGACAGGTACCTGTGTGCCAGATTCCCAGTCTTTGGTTTGAAAAACAAAGCTCTGCATAAAGATCAAACAACAAATTGTGGTTTAAAGATACATTCGATTAGTAGATGGTCATTTTCATTTTCACCTTATTGTTAGTTGTCACACCAGGGTTCACCTTCTGGGTTCATTTATGGTATTTGATACCACCCTATGATGCTAGGGAGTACTATCGCCAACAGTCTTTTCTCCTTTTCCCCACACAGCTCAGAGAAATTGCCCCTTGTAGGCAATAGTGCCAGAGAAAACCATGCCTCTTTCAGTCCAGCTGACATAAAAGGAGGACATCCCTGAAAGATGGTGTCTCGTTGCAACCTGAGGGCCCAACTGTCAGGAACAAATGCAGACCTGAGGGTAACCGAATGCCACAAGAGGGCAATAAAAGCCTATTAAGTTCAATTTTGTTTTTTTTGTTTTTTTTTATTAAACACTTAAATTTTAAAGGCAATCCATGAAAAATAAGGAATTCTTCTGTGACTCTAATTGTCATGTCATGTCTTGGTTTCAGCATAGTAACACAGCACCATGGCAGAATTTAGAAAACAGTCACTTTGCTCCACAGTAACCCTCAGGAGACCTCTAGTTATAAAGAGAAGTGGAGATTTTACAAAGAAACCTTCTTCTTATCTTCTCAAGTAGTGCAGAGGAAATAGATTATAAAGAGAGCTGGTTATTTGAAGGTTTTTTCTCCATGTAATACTCGGACAGGGCTAACTGGGCAGGCATGCTTTTGGATGTTTTACATAATCAACAGAGATTTGATGTGTACCTGACATTAAGTGGCAGCCAGCTGACTGATCCCTAGCTACCTGGAATGACCGCAGCCTTTCCAGAAGAATCCCTAATTTTTCCACATTATTCTGGGGATGTGCAACCCTATGGTCTGATGTCAGTTGATGAAAATAGCAGCATAGTAAGTGGATGAAGAAATAAAAAAATAATAATATGGGATCAGGAAGGTCAGAAGTCTGACCTAGTCAAAGGAGAATCTGCCAGAGAGCTGTCTGTGTCTGCTATTTCTTAGTATTATTTGAGATACTCTCGGTTTATCTGGGTGCTGATGTTGACTGTGTTTGGTGAAATGTCCTTACATTAATATTGTTTTAAACCTAGAAGTGTGAAAATTCTCATGACTTTGCAGTTTAATATTCATACTGCAGATCC
>NW_024382622.1:0-6309 GCF_016835505.1 Polypterus senegalus
TGGTTTCTTTGTCTTCTTTTTCAGCTGCTTAATAGAGTCCCAACAGCAGATCATTTTTTCCATATCTTCCGTCTGGTCATCTTGCTCTGTCAAATCACCTGATGTCCTCTCTCACCACATCCATAAACCTCATCTTGGGCCCTTTCCCTCTTCTCCTCTAACTGGCAGTTCATCCATTGCCCTTCTCCAGTATACTCAGCATCTCTCCCTCCACATGTCCAATCAATACTCAGCGGGATTTTTGTCTCCCAACAGTCCCACCTGAGCTGACCCTAATGTACTCATGTCTAATCCTGTCCATTGTCACACTCAGTGCAAACCTTAGCATCTTTAACTCTAACCTCAGCTCTGTTTCCTGCTTCTGGTCATCCCACGTCTCTGCCCAGTACATAGCTGGTCTCACTCAATCCAGTAGACCTTCCTTTCACTCTTGCTGATACCTAGTCTAATCAGGGGTGTCCAACCCCTGCCCCCAAGAGGCGCAGTGGCTCAGGTTTCCTTCCTGACCCTTAATAAAGTACCATTTCTGCTGTTGATTCTTTTCCCCTTCCTTTGTTAATTGAAGAATCCTCGATTGTTTCTTTTCCATAATTGCAAATAAAATGAGATGTGAAGTGAACCAATGATTGACCAGCCAGTGCGTATCAACATGACCAGTTGGGGTATCAAACCCCCACCAGTTTCACTCTAACCCGTTTTTAATTAGAGGCCGATTGTTGTTGTTAATTGAACTTCGTATTTAATTCTGGCTGTGCTCGTTGCCCGGCGGAAGCAGATCAGCGCACGAGACCTTCATCTTTCTTTTTTTCTGTTACTGTAGACAGCAAAGGTTATCTGGTCCTTATGTTGGGTCATTTTGTATTTCATTCCTGTTTGGTTGCAAATTTAAAGGAATAAAAAGAAACAGAAAAAGGGATCTGAGTCTTAAATAGCAAATAAATTAAAATGAAGGGAAAAAGTTAAAGAGCAGCAAAATGAGTCATTAATTAAGAAAATGGTTAGAATGAAAACCACGCCCCCCAGGATCATGCGGACACCCTGATCTAAATTAAACAAGGAAACCGTCAAGTCTCCATGTGCCTCGTGTGTTCTTAAAAACGGGAGATGGTAAGCAGGTGTGTGTGTGTAATAAAGGGTTACTGTCAAGGAGAGACATCCCAAACAGCACAATATTGTACCTTGTTTAACAAAAGGCAAAAAAAAAAGAATACAATAAAGAAATACATAAATATTAAAAGAAAAATGACTATAAACGTGTCTAACTGCCCTTACCTTACCTTATCTATCCCACCAGACTTCCTGTCTACAGCATACCCAGCATGAGGTATTCTCAGTTTTACGTCTAAACCCAAAGTGTCAAGTTCATCATCTCACCGGTGCTGTAGACTCCTTGAGGAGAGGTTTGCTTCAGCCATACACCTCGATACACACACACCCAAGGAATTTTAAAAAGGAATGGGATTAACAGTTGGATAAACAATCTTGGATTCTGCCTCACGTGTGATGAAGGGGTGTAAAGCAGGCGGGTGATGTGGCACTTAATTCTAGGGGGCAACAGTCCACGTCCTCAACACAGTCAAGAAGGATAAAGATCAAAATGGCAACAGGACACACTTACAATTTAGCAGTTAAAATTGTTTTTAATTGTCAATTCATTATTAACACCAAATGCTCATGTATTAATAATCTCAATGTACAAGGCCCCCAAGAACAGAACAGAAAAAAAATTTAAAAAGTAAACCAAATGTCAAGAACGTTCCCATCATAACAGGCTGGCTCATCTGATTAACTTTTCCCATTATCCGATGAAGCATGAAAGCAAGCTGATGAAATGTCGGCTACAGGGGCCCCCAGAACAATCCCACCACTCAGGTGAGTCGCTCGAATAAGCAGACCGGAGGGCAGTTGGCTTTGTTCACCCTTTTACTGGTCTGTCCTTCTCAGAGTGCCATCCACTTGTGCAAGTCCCAAACTCCAATGTCTACGGGTGCAGTGGGGTTGCCGATCTGGAAGTGGCACTCTATACAATGCTGATGATGGTGACATAAAATCAAAAAAAGTGATTGGTCAAATCCCACTATACGTGTTTTACGACGTGATACATTACGGTTTCAGAACATGCTAACTGATAAATAACAGACTTATTTAGTGTATGGTAAAGATTTGAAATCAAAACAGATGAACTTTGAAGTCTACATGCCCCCGGCTGTCCTCAACAGCCCCTCAGGAGTGACTGACAGTTCTTTCCATCAATCAGCTTTCTTCTTTTTTTTTTCAGTTGGTACCGACTTATGTGCTGCCCTTTTCTGATTTTGTCCCCTCTGCCACTGAGCTATTTCATCGATGTCACTCTTCATTTTGTTCACTTTTATATTTTTCTCCCTTTTTGGATTTTATTGTCAATGTACTCTTTGAGTCCTTGTAAGAGTCAAACATACTCACACATTTGAAAACATCAATGACATGAAATGTAAAAGGTGTGGCCAAAAAATGAAACATAAACTTACAAAATACAGAAAGTCAACAGAGGGGAACCAATGGTAGTGAGGGAGTGAAATTTGACCATCAATGGTGGGGGTACAAAAGGGCCACTTCTGCGTTTTGGGGGTTTTCTGTCAAGTAAATGAAGCCAAAGCTTTGTGTAGCTGACACTCTCTCAAAGCAGAGCTTCTGTCCATCCTGCTGTTGGAGTTTATGAGCTCTGTGGCCCCCAGCTTGTAGTCTTGACGTGAAGAAATGTTGTCTTGAGTATCGATATGAAGAAGGTGCTGAACTCAAACTGAAACCTGAACCAACATTCGGAGTATAGACGTCCTTCACACCACCCGGATATGCTGACATGCAGCAAGGAACATCGTTATATTTTAGGTTAATTTATCAAATGACCAGCAGGGCAGCAGAAATCCTTGTGTTTTCTGTTTTGTCTTCCCTTTTCTCGAATATGCCGAACAATAAAATCAGTTCATTTCATTTTCATTGTGTTTCTGCATTCATTATAATGTCCCATTTTTCAAAACATTATTATTATTTTAAATAATATTCCTTCTATACATAATTGGTATTCTTCACAACTGTGGTCCTCCATGTTAACCCTAGCATGCTGTTGTGACTCCGTCTTCAGGTCTTAAACATTTCTCTTTGAACCTTGAATGTTTCATTTTATTTGGATTTAGATCTTATTAAATTCCCACTTTTTTGGGCTCACCCTTGAGAGAGAGCCCATCAATGTGTTTAGTTTGTAAAGACTCTTACACCTAATTTAGGTTATCATTTATAAGCGATAAAAGTCTTATAAAGCCCCACTATAGTGGTCGCATGTGATGGCTCTTTTAGTCTCCGTCCTCTTTGACTGTGCCTCTCCAGTATCTGATTGGACAGCATTGGCTGTCAGCTGACATCACTAAATGACTTCTTATTTCAGAGTTAAGAAGGGGTGTCTGCACTCGCCAGGGGTCAGACACGAAAGACATCCAAAAGGGCGGGCAAGTTCATTGCTCCTCAGATAAGGCCCCCTCTCCAAAGCTGAGAAACAAAAAAATTCTCCTTGTTGTCAGTGGCACCTCCTGGTGGCTGCACTTGGATGGTTGACTTTCCATTTTTTTTATTCGTTGAACGTTTTCAGTTGTGCTCTGTGGTTGAAGTTGTTATCACGCACAGTACTGTTGCTACCTCATTCTGTTGGCTGGTGTTTGTATTGTTCACCATCTTATGTCACAAGCACTGGTGCAGAGATGATCAGTGGCCTTGTGGCTGGCGTGCTGACATACAGTTTCTGGGGTCCTTCATGAAACCACATGTTGCTGTGACGGTTAATACAGGGGACCACTTTCAACATTCAGCACAGCTAAGAGGGTTTAAAAGTAGGCCAGTCATTTATGAATATGAAGTCCATCTGTCTGAAAAGCATTAACCATTTAGGACATCAATGCACCTACAAGTTGTTGAAGAGGATTTTTTTGGGTTTGTGAAATATGTTTTGTATTCTCCACTATTCTTATGTATTTATTAACTACTTTCAACTGGAGTAATTTCCTCATTCATAAGATTTGTCTTCAGTATTTTTGGTTGATTAGCAAATGGAATGATTTTTGTCTATTAGGGACAGGCTTTTCCAATATGACTTTGTGAATTCTTCAAATCTTTTTTTTGGAAGAGTACCCTACACCTCAGAACAGTTGTATTGCTTCTCTCCATGTGGATCCCTCTGTAGCACCTAAGTGTGTTTGGCGTGAGAAAGGGGTTTTCAACTTGGAGACAAAGGTTTTCTCTTGTGTGGATTCTTCTGTGTCTCTAAAAGAGTCTCCAAGAAACACTTCACATTCTGGACAGCATGGGGGTTTTTCTCCTGTGTGGGTTCTTCTGTGACTCTGAAGACTGCTTCGCCCGTGATGACTTGCCACATTCTACACAACAATAAGGTTTTTTTCCAGTGTGTATTGTTTGGTGTCTCTGAAGACATCTTCTCCTTAAGGATGACACCACATTCTGAACAGTAATGAGATTTTCCCTTTGTGAATCTTGATATGTTCATTAAGTCACTTTTTTGTGTGAATTGTTTGTCACATTCAAAAACATTTTTAACAGTATGAATTTGAATTTCTATTAGTTTTGATGGCTTCTGTCTGTTTACTCCAGCAGCAGGGAGGAACTGCACTGCAAAGGCTGCTGTCTGGTTTTTCTGATCCTCGTGCTGATTCCTTCATACTTTTCTCTTTTATATTGAAGAGAGGGCTGACCAAATAAAGGTGGAAGAACGCCATTCTTCTGTAAATCTGAAATAACACAAACATTTTAACTATTATTAAATATTATTACTATTTTTTTCCTGACACCTTTATCAAGACTCGTTACAAATTTGAGACACAATTGGTTCATTTCTCTTGGTCTTCAACTGGAGCACAGACAGGTCCGTGACTTGCTCGGTACATGGTGTCAATAGCTGAATTTGAACCTGCAACTTCAGGGTTTGATGTTCAAATTCTAAGCCTCTACACCCCTTAATGAAACAGTACAAGTGGTGGCACACTGGCTGGAGTTCCTTCCTCACACTGAGGTGCCATTTATGGTCTGGCCACTCCATGTGTGGTCTTTACATGTTCTGGTGCTGTTTGTTCAATTTCTCCACCTTCTCTTACATGTGAAAGACAGGCCTGATCTGATCAATCGATAACAAATCCAAATTAGCCAATTTTCACTCCAAATGACTTGACCGATCATTAGCAAGTTAGCTGATCTTATCATCTGATCTTGAATGATAAAAAGCATGCCAGACAAAGTTCCAACATTACCAAAATACAGAAATGTCTTCGCCAGTATAACAGTTTTATTGCCTTCCTACAGGGGATAAAAAATTTGCAGTTTGTAATATTTGTGCAAAAGAAGTCAGTGATGGCGGATTCTCTGCTAACACTTTCAACAATACAAACCTTACTCAGCATCTGAGAAGTCAACACAAAAGGGACTGGTGTGAAGAACGAGATGTTCAAAGGCTGAGGCGACCAGCAAGCTTAGTCACCAACTCTCACTCGGCCTCCAATAATGGCAGCACTTAGAAAACTCAACCTTATAATACTGACAGCAAGAACGCCTAAGACTTACTGTGACACAAAATAGTGGAATTCGTAAGCCTGGACAACCAGCCACTTTCAGTTCTGGAAGATGTCACCATGTTGATCATTTAGATCCACGATTCCATCAGCCAGTGAGTGCCTGTGGACTGATTTATTTGCAGAATTAATTAACAAGGCATTAGATGTTTTGAATAAAATCCTTTGATAAGCCTTTCAGTGAATGTGTAGGTAGATTGGAAGAAAGGGATACAGAGTTTTTCCGAACTGGTACATAAATATAAATCGTTACTAAGTGGACATCAATTAGATAGCAATTCTAATCTGCCCTCTTATTTGCATGTTGGGTAAAATGCTGCAAGCCTAGTTTTTAGACATAAACAAAATAACACTAATTACGATAATAATCAATGAGTGTGAATAGTCATTATTCAGTTATGAATTCTGTAACAAATTATTATCATAATGATTTTTTTCTCCAAATTAAACAATGGTACAAGGACATGTTTTTCACAGATGATTACAAATCTCAAACACATAAACTGCTAAGTGCCAGTGTCAATGCAGAGATGAGGTCAGAAGCACAAGAATTGATGAAATCCGCAGCTGCCGAGAAGACATTGTGATTTTGACCAGGGAGTTTGTGTTGTTGCAAACAGATTGAAACAAAGCAGTTATTTGAAGGTGAGAGAGCAATCTTCAAAATTGGATATAAATGGAAAAACATTTAAAGAAATGGAGT